>NW_025544753.1:35611-82824 GCF_011800055.1 Colletotrichum gloeosporioides | reverse complement strand
TATTAATAATAGTAATAATAATAAGATTAATACTAATATAAGTAATTCACATAATAATAGTATAAAAACTATTAATATTAATAATAGAGAAATAAATAAAGAAAAATCTAAGTTATTAATAGAGATCCCCTCTCTATTAGAAGAAACTAAAAAAGACTACTAATAGGTTAATAATATAGTTAATAATACTAAAAGTATACTATTATTTACTATTTAGGATTACTCTACTCTTAGTATATATAAAATAAATAATAACGTTATAACTAATATGTAAGGGTCTGGCTACTTAGGCTGGAAGGGCTTAAGGATAGTTTAGCTAGACTAAGCTGAAAGGATAGAGAACCCTATAGAGATAGGGCATAGAACCCTCTATAGCGAGGACTTAGTAAGTACTTACTAAAAAGTTAGAAAAGAAGATCTTAGAAGAAGCAAGCAAAAGTAGCGCAGTAATACTATACCTACCCTTTAGGTGCTTCTTCTATTAGTTTAACCTAACTATAGCCTATAACCCCTAAATACCTTTATAATTCTTTTACTTCTACCTTACTTTAGGAAGGTTAGTAATAATAATAGCGCCACATACCTAAGTAACGCTTACTAATCAGGCTGAGGAACTTACACTTAGCATTTGCTAAGCGCTAAGTAAGATAGCTTACATAAGCCTATATAGGGAAGATAACCCTAGCGAACAATTAGAGGATAATATAAGTTAATAAGGGGAGGTGAGAAGCTATACTTTAAGTAAAGCTAGAGGCCCTAAAGAGGATAGGCTACCTACACTAAACGTTCACTAAAAGGATAATAAGTATATATAGGAGAATAGGGAATATAAGACCCCTCCCTATATATTAGATAGGCTATAAGGCTAAATATCTATAGCTGCTGCCTATAAGCTAGCCTAAGCTAGAAAGCTAAATAAAGCTATTAGCTAAATACTAATATAGCAGATTATAACTATAATAGCTAACTAGTATAAACTAATTGCTACTATATTAAGTAACTAAGTACTTACTAAATAGTTACTAAAGGTTTATAAGAAACCTTTAAACTATAATATAGCTTACCTTACTAGTAAATCTACTAGTATAGAAAGGGAAGATTAGCTTATTATAGTAGAGGAGGCTTATAAGTACTACCTTAGCTACTCTAATAGCTAGTATATCTAATAAGCCTTAAGTATAATAAAGCATACCTTATAAATAGAATAGCAAACTTATTAGTAAATGCTTATAGATATATTAGGGAAGTAGGTTAACCTTATATAAGAAAACTTTAGAGTTTTTATAAGAAAGCAGTATATAGCGCCTAAACTCTAAGAATAAAACTATTATAATACCTTAAAGTAGTACTACTAGAAGGATAATAAGAAACCTATTATATACTAAGCTTATTAGGAGTTTATTAATTAAGCCCTCAGTAAGCTAAATATAAATAATATAAAAGCTTATATATTCTTTTAGGGTTTCACTAAGACCCTAAAAGATAAGCTTTTTAAGTAAGATGTTAATTATACTAACGTATATACTATAGCCTTACACGTATAGAGACTATAGGAGATTTTAAAAAGGAGATGTATAAGAAGGCCTACTAGCTGTTCTAAGTTATATAAGTAACTACACTTAAGCTCCCTAAACTACCCTCATAAGAGTAACTTATAACCCCCTCAGTTAATAGACCTAAGGGAGCGCTATCTAGAGACCTCATCCTAGAACGACTGCTTAGCAAACCCCCACATAGGGCCTAGCTCTAACAGTAAGCCCCCTAATCTTCAGGGAACCTAGTACTATAATTACAAGAAATATAGGCATATATCCCCTAATTACACTAAACTATATATATAGCCTATAAGTAGTAACTAGAACTTAAACCTAAGATAGGGTAGGATTAATACTATTACAGTCTCTTATATAAATAACACTAAAGACTTAAGAAATAAATAGGTATAGAGGTAACTTTAAGGGGTATTATACTAGAAATCACCTTAGTTCTTATAGGGTAGACTATTAAAAGTTAAGTAATTATACTTTAAGTATATAATAAGGTTAAACTATTAGTTAATATAGATACTTATACTATAGTAAACCTCATATAAGAAGACTTTATTAAGAAACTCTCACTAAAGGAAGCTACTAATATTATAACCTTAAAGCTAATAGACTTTTAAAGAAGACTAATGCCTACTAGTAAAGTTTATTAGCTCACCCTCTTCTTAATTAATAGCTAAAGCTATCTATAAAAGATTTAGAGAGTATTTATAGCTAGCCTACATCCTAAAGGAGTAAGAGATATCCTTCTATCTAATAACTTAATAAGTAGAGAAGGTATCTATATAAACACCTATACTTATACCTAATCGTATAATTATATCTCACTCACTAAGCTAGAGGTAATAATATAAGAGATTATAGAAAACAGCTAGAAAGCCTATATAATATACTTAATAGGAGCCTTAACCCTAGACGAAAAAGATATTAATACCCTAAGTGAAAGCTTACTAAACGAGAGGTATAAGAAGAATATCCCTAAAAAACTTAAACCTTTCGCTAATATTTTCAATAAAAAAAACGTAAAAAAGGTCTCTAAATTAAAGGGAGTAATATATTATATTAAGCTAAAACCTAATAAAAAGCCTCTATATAGACTAATATACCCTATATCAGTAGAACAGCTGCAAACCCTCACTAAATATATTTAAGAAATAGAGGTAGCTAGATATATCTGCTACTTAACTAGCTCCACTAGGGCGCTAGTCCTATTTATACCTAAAAAGGATAGTAGCTTATAGTTATATATAGATTATAGAGGACTAAATAAAATCATAATAAAAAACTAATACCCTCTACTACTAATCAGCAAGCTCCTAAATAAGCTTACTAGCATAAAGTTTATTTCTAAGATCAATTTAAGTAAGGTATATTATAGAATCATAATTAATAAAGTAGATAGATAGAAGACTACATTTAGGACCTAATATAGGCATTTTAAGTATATAGTAATACTATTTAGGCTTATAAACGCTCTAGCAACCTTCTAAGTATATATTCACTAAATACTTGCTAACCTTCTAAACACTTATTATATCATATACCTAGATAATATCCTAATCTATTTAGATACTAAGAAGTAATACACTAAAAACCTCCACGCAGTCCTATATCACCTAAAGGCTACTAAGCTATTTATAAAACTAAAGAAGTGTAACTTCTATTAGATAGAAGTAGATTTCCTTAGGTTTTATATTACTTAAGATAGCATTAAAATAGACCTAAATAGAGTTTAAGTAGTTACTAAATAGCTAGTATTAAAATCCTTTAGGGATATCTAAGTTTTCCTCAGCTTTTATAACTTTTACTATAAATTTATTACTAAATACTCTTATATTGCAGCTTCTATAAATAGCGTGCTAAAAAGAAGTTAAAACAGCATAAAGTTAGAAGCCTTTATTTAGATAGGGGAGATATAGACTGCATTTAAGACACTTTAGAAAGCATTCGCTAAAGCCCTAATATTAAGACACTATAACCTAGCGCTAGAAACTAGGGTTAAGACTAATATGTCCACTTAGGTAGCATCTAGTATACTTTCATAGAAATATAATACTATTTAGCACCTAGTAGCCTTCTAATTAAAAAAGCTTTTAGATATAGAAAAACGCTAAGCTATAAGGTAATAAGAGCTCCTCACTATTATAAAAAGCTTAAATCACTAGGCGTAATACCTCTAAAGGCTCCCTAAGAAATTCTTAGTACTCATAAACTATATAGCACTAAAGGGGGTACTTACTACACCTACGCGCAACATTTATAGAAAGCTTACATAATAAGTTTACTACCTATCAGCATTTAATTTTAAAATCTAGTATAGATCGAAAGTCACTAATCTAGCAGATAGACTATTATAACACCCTAACTATATAATAGAAGACTTTAAAGTGGATAATATACTCCCCACCCTTAGGAAGAAGCTAAGACTTATTAGCTAGTTATTAGTAATAACTCACTAATATATTGCTAAGCTTAAAGGAACTATAGCTACTATGAGAACTTATATCTAAGCTATTCAGTAAAGCATATAAGAACCTTACTAGAAGGCTAGCTCTAAGGTTGAGGGATCCTCACCCTCAGGTTAGCACCACCCCACAAAAAGTACTAACAAGTTACTACGTTAAAACATACATATTAGTATTATCACCCGCTTAAAATCATACATAAATACCACGCCAACCACTCTACAAGAAGATAGCAATACGCTAGAGGACTCAGGAAGAGCTAGGATTACTATACTAAAGCAGTACATCCTATATACTATAATAAGGGAGCTCATTCAGGACGAAACAGCATATATACTACAACTAAACGCAAATCTTAAATAGATAGTTAGAGGACTATAGACTAAAGACTACTTCTATAGAGAACTTATAGCTAAGGTTCGCTAAGACGCTAAGGAACACCAAAAGTACTAACTTAATAAGAACAACATCCTTTAGTTTAGAAGAAGACTTATTATCCTAGAAGAGGGATCCCTCCGCTATAAAATCCTAAAAAACCACTATAATATACTTAGATTAGGGCATATAGGGGTAAATAAAATAGTAGAGCTAATCCTATAAAAATTCTATTAGCCACACCTAATAGAGGACGTATAGCAATACGTCGCTAAGTGCCTACATTGCTAGGGAGCATACATACCACAGCATAAGCTATATAGACTACTATAAACACTAGAATTACTAGCACACCTATTTTAATAGATTTCCTTAGACTTCTTAACTAGCTTACTAAAAAGTCACTAAGATAATAAGATTATATATAATATAATCCTAATAGTTATATATTAAATAACTAAAGTAGCATAATTTCTAGTAATAACTAAACAACTAGACGCTATAGGTTTAGTAAGGATCTTATACTAAGAGATTAAATACTAATATAGCACGCCTAAAGCTATTATTAGCAATTAAGATAAGTTAATCACTAGCTAGTTCTAATAAGACTAAACTAAAGCCTAAGATATAGAAAGGTATATCTCTACTGCATAGTATCTACAGATAGATAGCTAGACTAAGAGAACACACTAAACCCTAACTGCATACCTCTTAAAGTTTAGCAAAAGCTTATATAACTAGTAGGCAACACAGCTAGTTAAAACTAAATTCTTATATAATAATAGCAAACATACTATTATTAGTATATTGCTATTTAAAGCCCTTATAAGTTACTACCCTCAAATAATTAATTACTACCTACTAGGTGTTAAAATCAGAACCTAAGAGGTTAACAAAAAGCTTAAGAAGCTAACAGAGGTTCACTAAAAGATAGCTAAGAATTAGTAATATATAACAGAAGTATAAGCTAAAAACATAAACGCTAAAAAGAAGGCGTAATTATATAAAGTTAAAGACGTTATAAAGCTCTTAATAAAGAACTTCTGCTTTACAAAAGGTTAGTAAAAACTCACCCTATAATTTATTCCTATACTAATCACAGAGGTTATAAGCCTTAACACCTATAGAGTATAGCTCCTAAAAAAATATAATAGGGCATATAATATCTTCTCAGTCGCTCTACTAAAGCTATAATATAGCTAAAAGCTTGCTAAAGGATAGCTTCTAAACCTAAAAGAGGACCCTAAAGAATAAGAAGTTGAGGATATTATATCATAAAGAGATACATTAGTAGGCCCCCTATATTTAGTTAAATAGAAAGGCTAGCTAGTAGAATATAACACCTAAAAGCTTAAAAAACACTTAGTAAACACTTTATAAATCCTCATAAGATTTAAGAAGTAATAGCATAAGTTATACTATAAATAGGATAATAAGTAGTATAAAGAAATAAGAAAAAGTTAATTAACTATAGAAAGACTTTAAAAAAAACTACTTTTAAAAGTAATATATAAACTTAGGAGTATTTAACTAAGAACTCTAAAGAAAAGCTACTATATACTTACTAAAGATCTACTAAAAACTACTAAGAATTATCCTCTAAGTCACTTAAATCCTCACTAGTACTATTACTATTAGGACTAATATCCATATTATTCTCACTATTACTACTCTTACCCTCTAATAACTTATCCTCCTCCCTAAAGCTAATAAGATTCTTATGAACACTTATAGAAGAGGCGCTAACATCCTTATAAGTATTAGGTTAGGGAGCAAGGCTAAAGCTAACATATTTAAGGATTACAACTAGAGCGCACTTATAAGAATTATAAAGCATCTAAGAAGCTTAGACTTTAGAGGGATCCTAAGTAAGTAGGCTAGATATATAAGGGTTATTACTTAAGAGATACTTCTCTAAGATATTATTAAGCTTATTAAAGAACTAAGCCTAATTAAAGATATAGCTTTTATCTTAGAGGTATTAAGGTAGAGTATTCTTAAGCTAAAGATAAGTCTACTTAATAAGGTCCTTATCCTTCTTTCAGTAAGTATTTTATAAAGAAACTATTAGCTATTAAAGAAAAACCTAATCTAAAGGATTATATACCTTAAGCTAGATCTTAAGATGCACTTAAGCGTAGTTAGCAGCAGTCTCTTTAGTATTTATCTATAGTAATTAGTTATTATACTGCTTAGAGTTAGACTAAAGCCTAGTAAGGTTTACTAACTACTTATAAAGTAATAGGAGAAGCACCTAACTATTTATAATTACAGTATATATATAGTAGATCTTACGCTAATAATACTTACTAGCTTTAATCTAAGCAGTATAGCGCTTCACCTAGTTCTAGAAGATTTAAATACTATTAACTAGGTAGTTAGGGATCTAGTTACACTAATAGTTAGTCTAATACTTTAGCAAAAGGTTACTAAACACTTATCTTATAATACTTAACACTACGTAAATAATATATCTAGTAGGTAGTATTACCTATATTAGTATAAGTATATACTACTCTAGTAGTCTAATAGAGCTATAAGGCATAAGAGATATAAAGCTTACTACTGCTTAATTAGTCACACTAGTAAGTACTACTATTCTTTGCTAAGTTATTAGGCTTATATAACACTAGAATATAGGTGATTAGGGTCTTAATACTCATAATAATTAGATATAAAAGTAATATTAAAAGGGGAAAGCTTTATAAAGGCTTAATAAAGCTTTACAAAATATAAAAGTTATTATGATATAATATAATAAGGAGGAAGAAAAAAACTAACCTTAAGTGGGAAAAAGGGTACTACTTTATAGATAGATGTAAGGTATTATTGAACAGTCAGAGAGGTAGCTATAACTTCAGATAGAAAGAACAGCAGTTATTTACTATAGCAAATACTACTAAGGTGAGAAGGTAAGTACAGTAAATCAACAACAGCAGTCACTATCTAACATTCTAAACAGCCTCATAACGCGCCCATTTTAGAAGGGGGACAAATAGGACGAATAGGACGAATAGGACAAAAAAACAAAATTATCACAAGGCTATTATTCAGAGAAGGCTTACTAAGCAAAGAACAAAACATCCACAAGCAAAGAACACAAAACCCACTAAAGACAATTTCTTTCTTCAAGGAACAAGAGAGACCCCTAACGAAATCCCATTCAATAGACAACAACAGCGCTAAGGGATAAGGAAGCCTCAGCAAATACGCAGCAGACAACCGCTATATAGACGATAGAGACAACTTATAACGATAATAGCAACCATAAAAAAGCCTACTACAGACAATAGAGGTTCTCGCCTGCCGCCAGTCCCATTCCATAGCAGGGACCACTATGATTAGAAGGGGGACAATTATAAGGGTCTAGCCACCCAGGCCAGAAAGGCTTAAGGACAGTTCAGCTAGACCAAGCCGAAAGGATAGAGAACCCTATAGAAACAGGGCACAGAACCCTCTACAGCGAGGACTCAGCAAGTACTCACTAAAGAGTCAGAAAAGAAGATCTTAGAAGAAGCAAGCAAAAGTAGCGCAGCAATACTATACCTACCCTTTAGGTACTTCTTCCATCAGTTTAACCTAACTGTAGCCTATAGCCCCTAAATACCTTTACATAATAATAATAGTATTATTAGAACTAATACTATTAATAAAGCTTCTTATATACTATTAGTTATTATATTAGATAAGTTTTCTATTATAAGATAAGCTTTAAATTCTCTTTATAAAGATAATTAGATTTAAGTTATATAACTAGAAGTAACTTAAATAGAAGATATAAAAACTTAGGAAATTATAAAAAAACTAGATAATATTTATCTATTAAGTAGTAGATAGGTATATACTATGAAATTAAAAAATAAAATAAATAATATATATAAATATAAAGTAAGATAGGTTACTTAAGGTTTTAATTAATATATTAGTATTAATTACTTAGAAACTTTTTCTATTACTTATAGACCTAAGAGCTATAGATTTATAGTAATATTTGCTATAAAAGAAGGTTAAACCCTTCTATAGTATAATATTACTATAGCGTTTATATATACTAATATAGATATAGATATATATATAATATTACTAATAGGCTTTTTATATAATAAAACTATTAATAAGTTAGAATTTAATCCTAATTATAACTATAAGTCTAATAATAGTAAATATTACTATAAGCTTATTAAAGCTTTATATAAGTTAAAATAAAGCCTTAAATTATAGTATAACTACTTAAAAGCTATATTAATAAAATTAGGATTTATTATTTTACTTTATAATAAAGTAGTATTTATACTTAATAAAAATAGCTATAAAGCTATAATATGTTACTATATAGACGATATACTACTAGTAGCTAATAATACTACTACTAGTAACTATATATATAATATATTAAAATAATATATAAAAATATAAATATTAGAGGAGCCTAATACCTTTTTAGGCTATAAGTTTAAAATAGATAGACCTAATAAGTCTTTCTTTATATATTAAACTAAATATATATAAAAGATATTAAATAAATATAATAAAATAAATATAAATCTATCTATAACTCCTATAAGAGATAATATAAAACTATATATAAATAAATATTATACTTCTAAAGAAGAAATTCTATAGTTTTAATAGTAAATTAGAGTACTTTTATATCTAGCTTTAAAAACTAGATTTAATATAGCTCTAGTTATTATAATATTATTAAGATATATAATAAACCCTTCTAAAGAGCATTTTATAGCTTTAGATTACCTATAGGGTTATTTAAATAAATATCCTAATAAAGGAATATATTATAACTATAGTAATAATAAAATTTAGGATTTAATAGGTTATTTAGATTCTAATTAGGCTAAAGACCTAAATAATAGAAAATCTATATTAGTTTATATATTTTATTAGGGTTTATATAATATAATATCTTATAGTACTATAAAATAAAAAACTATAACTTTATCTACTTATAAAGCTAAATATATAGCTTTAACTAAAGCTATTAAAGAGGCTTTATACTTATATAATAACTATAACTATAATTTAAATAAATTAAGATTTAATCCTATTAAAAAGATTAAGATTTTTATAGATAACTTAGTAGCTAAAAGGCTAGCTGAAAATCCTAAATTTCATAAGAAATCTAAGTATATTAATATAAAATATCACTTTACTAGAGAATCTTTATTAAATAAAAAATATATATTATTTTATATAGACTCTAAGTTTAATATTGCAGATATATTAACTAAGCTAGTAAGCAAAGTTATATTTAATACTATAATAGATATAATTAATAATAATAATAATAATAATAATAATAATGTTAATAATAATAATAACTGCATTAAAGAAATAACTTACTAGTTTTTCTCTTACCTTTTTACCTATAAGGTTTTTTAATAAGAGTTTTTTAACTAGTTATAAGTATATTATATATATTATAGGAATATTTTTCTTATTTTTCCTATGAGGTTTTTAAGTTTTTTATACCTATAACGTATATATATATTAAGTGAGTAAGCTATATACTATAAATCAGCTATATATACCTTAAAGGGGGATATTAATATATAATATTCTTTTATAATAATAATAACACTTAACTTACTTTAATATTCTATATAAAATAAATAAATAAAGTTTAAGGTATTAAACCTTATATAAAAATACTCTATTTATTATAACCTATAACTATAATATTAATTATATAATACGTATAGTTATATAAGTACCTTATATAATTAGTAGTTTAGTAAGTTACGTTTCAAATTATCTTTCCCCTTACTTTTCCCTACTAGAGGAAGTAACCTACTAACTACATAAGCAATAACAACGAGAGTTATTATAATATATCAATTCCCTTATTATTATCTATATAATTAAATACCTATAAATACTTAAGATTATCACCTTTTATTATAACATAAGCCTATCTATAACCCTATACTATATAGGCGTATATACCACGCCCCTGAATACGCTTATACCTGTGCTAATATATTTAATATTTATTAAATTAAATATTTTATTTTAGTAAAGTATAATACTTTACTAAATAAACTTAAGAGTATATATATATTTACTATAGTATAATAGTAGTTAAAACATAGTTAAGTATATAAAGAGTAGTTAGAGGAAAAAGAATAAACCTCTTATATATCTCTAGTTATATAAATATTTATAGAAGAACTCTTTATAAAATGCTCACGCATACATAAATGTTGCCTATAAGTGAAGTAGAGTGCCCCTACACTAGGAATTTAAAAGGAGAATTAGCTAAGTAGTCAATAAATGTCTCTGCGTTAAAGGGCGTCTATTCCTAAATAACACCTTCTCCGCCATCTCAAAATGCGCGCTGTAAAACATTTGCAGTGTCCAGAAACCCTCAGGTAATCTAGCGGAGGACATCATACCTTAAAGTAGGTACTCAAAAGCCTCAGTAGCTAAACCTTATCTTATCTATCTTAGCTAATACCTCAGATTAGGCAAGACATCATCGCGTTTACGTCTGCAGCAGCGCCGTTTAACCTATTCGTTCTATATTCTACAAGAAAAAGACACAACTCGCTCCCTCATATATTCGTATGTGAAATCATCTAACTCCATTGCATGAATTCTTCTCCCTATGCGGTATTCATCCCCTTTTATTACCCTTATCCCAGAAGTGAAAAGAAGAGACAGAGGGAGAGGGAGAAAAGAAGAAGAAGAAACCAAGCTGACGCAGCCAGCTATAATCAGTAACGCGAGAGATCTCCAGCGCTAGCTCTCTCTACAACATAAGGTCATTAGTTCATCGCCAAACCGTCTTCTCTCAGCACAGCACCATCAGACTGCACTGTGCAGCTCCTCCTACTTTAGCTACTTTAGAGGTAGTTATGTAGTTAGGTATCTTAATGAAGCTAGTCACGCCCCTCCGCATTCACTGATACTGGCAAGTCGTACCTACTTCTGACCGGCTTACCTTATATAAGCCGCCGATCCCAATAGAAGCATTAAAGTGTCTGTCCATAGACGCTTGCCCGGAACTAGCTCCGGCTCCGAACCAGGACCCTCAACTGAGTTTACGGGAGGTAAGATGGATGGAAGGAATGCTTTACAATGACAAAGCGTCCGTCATTACCAGCTTTCCGACGCATGACATTTATCCTCTTCCAACAACCCCAATCCTATTTTTCATTTCGTTACATATGTTTTTTTTGCGCATACGCATACATTCATCCTCAAGATGTGAGCTGGAAGATTTCCTGGCTGGGACAAAAAACAAAATTCAGTGACAGAAGAAGCTGAGACATCGTGCTTGGGGACCTAGGCTAGATATTTTTGTGTGCATCGCAGCGTGACAAGGACTGTTCATTGCACGAGAGCAAAATCATCAATGCGATACTTCCAAGAGTGTTTTCGATAGCTCAAACGGAACCAGGTAGGAAATCAAGTCTGCAGACGTGCTTCGTCCAGAGCTCGGGCGTCGCGGAGCAAGTGCGGCTCTTCGATCCGGCTAGCCCCGCCGCTCCGGACAATGGGCTCTGGTCTTCGGATCTACACCGGCTCAGGATCGACTTGACACGAAACCTACAGGGATGCACATTTCATATGTTGTCTTGCCGAGACTGGCCCAAGTCAACCACTGCTTACCTGTGAGAGCATTTGAATGGCAGATGTGCCAGGCCTGCGTGCCTGAAAGTCTGTTCTACCGGCCCGACAGAGGTTTCCATAAGACTATTGGTGGCTATTCCATTCCAACAGACCGCAGTGGCCTGTGAGGCGTCGAGCCCGGACGCAAGCTTGCAAGTAAAGATTCTCGGTCTAAGCGATTGTTTGTTGTCAGACGCTCGTCCTTCAGAAAATTTTCCGCGGTCATCGGCAGGAAACGCGTTGCATGACGAATTAAATTGACCGAGCGGCTCAGCCATCGAACTCGAGACAGAAATGGGGGCAGCCCCATGGTGATGGTACAGGGCTCACAGGCCGGCGACCGTTGCAGGTGTCGCTAATCAGCCCTGCCAACCTCCTCAGTGCCCCAGTCTGATGTTGCACTGGCTCCAGCACCTTTATGCGCAGGGGATGCTGGCATCGGACAGCGCGTCCGCAATGCTGCACTGCAGTATCCGTATAGGCATAGGCATACGTTTGCGTCGAGTTTTCAAGCTTGCGCGCAAGCACACAGCAAGCCGGCTGATCTAGCTGACCCATGCGTCCTTGGTATGTGATGAAGCACGATACTGATGGAAATCCGAAGCGAGTTCATGACGGCTACCGACGAGGGAGCATGCGTGAAGCCGCCTGTGGTCTACTTGAGAAGCGGCAGTTGGAAATTCGAAAGCTCAAAAGCTCAGGTACAGAGGGATCGGGTAACAAACGCTGCGACAAAAAGTTGGAGTTGGCTCGAAATGATTAGTTGGGAAGACACACGCACACCACTGTCGGCTTGCAGGAGTACGAGAAGCATTTCGCATTAAAATACGAGACCACCAACTTTATCGGACGAGTGTGTGTAGGCCGACTCAAGGTGCAGGCAGATAAGTCGGGAGGCTTGATTGAATACCTCACGTTACCCTCAAAGCAGACCAACAAAAGCCCATTCACGCACCGAGCAGAGGGCAAAAAGGGGTTTGCAATTGGCCTCAAGGGAAGGTACCTATCTACCTATTCGAAGCAACGGGGTTCCCGCCCCGGGTTTCCGCCCTTCATGCAGCCCAGTGGAACGTCGGGTGGAACATCTTCCAGCTTTCCATTTCAGGTAACCCGCCACAAAACGTCCTCTTCCATCCGATGGTGAACGACGAAGATGATGAGAGCACATTTCTGCCGTTTACACGCGAAAATTATGAGTGACGGACTTGGCAGTGATGGACTGCACTTGTTGCATTTCGGCCGTGGCCTGTCGGTCGAGACGTTTCCTCCTTCTTACCTTGGTGAGGGACTGACTACCTTACCTTACCTTTCGTAGGTAGGTGTCAGCGGTGGCTTACGGCGGCACGACACGAGTCCCTGGTGCAGATCATCTAGCCTCTACGCAGTACGGCGGAGGTATCTTAGGTAAGGTACCTTAGGTAGGTAATGGACAGGAAGCTGCGGGCCTTGGCTGCGCCTCCTAGCGCGGCTGCTGCGACGAACAGCACGGGACCAGCCCCCTGGTCAAGGTTGGTGCGGCACGCTGGTTGGGCCCGACGTGTCTTCCCTGCCCAACAGTCGACAAGGTCCTGTTTTAGAGATCGGGGCTCGTCTTGCGCGGCTGGCTTTTGGGGGATGGCATCGCGTGCGTTGATAGGGCGGCTGGGGCTATAGAGGCCCGGCTTAAGGTACGCAAAATGAGCCAACATTATGCGCTTACGGCGGCCTCGTACTGATATGTATGTATGCTGTCAACATTTTCAGTACGTTCGCTGTGCGGCGTGGTCTTGAGTTTTGGGTCTTTCGGATCCGATCGAGCCCCGGTTTGCGCCCTAGTGTTCCATCCGAATTTGACCTGCCGCCCTAAAAGTTGCCTCCCTTCACTTCACGTCCACATAGGCCCATCGCTCGGACACCATCATGGTCTTTTTCGGGTGGACTCGGACTCCCGTCCCGTCGTCTTCGTTGACAGTCATCGTGACCGTGACCGTCATGGGATCGTCTGCGATGGGAAACCTCGGCCCTGGCCGCAGCGGGGTGCAGCTGCAGGCCGAACCAGCCCAAGGTGAAGAAGATATGCACGTCGGACCCTTCCTTTCCCGTCGAGTGTTTCCATGTCGTTTCCCGATTTGAATTGGATAACCTACTCGCTGGCCCTCCGAGAAAAGGACTCGTTCTCAAACCCCTCCATCTCCCCTCTTGTCTCCTCAACGCCGACCCAGCCCACCTCAGACAGACTATTTGCAGGACTACCTCACCTACGTAAGGTACCTATCTAGTGTTCAGCACGATCCTCTGTCGCCCCCTTTGGCACCTCGCTGGGTTCGCCCTCAACCGTACGCCGCTAGACGATGGGCCGCTCAAGAACACGTTTGACGCGACAAGACCAAACCTAGCTACACCACACCTAACTACCTTATACCTAGGGAGCAAGATCAGCCCGTCGACGCGACGCGGGTTGGTAGTTGCAGACGCGCTTGGAGCTGCACACAGGGCACCTCCAAGTTCAGGCCAGGGGAATCAATTGACTTGACACCTCCGCCAATATATCTTGACTGGGCCGTAAGGTATTGAACGCAAGGTGAGGTGAGCTACTATGTAGGTAAGGTCGGGAAGTTGTGGCCGTGTACATAGGTACCTTGTGTCCATGATCCCCGCCCCTGCCCCCTGACCTCCGATTTCCCTCCACTTCCTTTCCGTCGGCTCGGGTGTCCCCTGCCATCCCATCTGTCTCTTTACAGACGGCAGGCCCCTGGCCCCCGACTTCGTCTGTTCTTTCTACCTACCTACCTTACCCAAGGTAGGTCCTGCCCCCAAATGCGAGCCAACCTACCTTACCCTACCTACCTTACCTAGCACCGTATGAGGAGGTGAGGTGGGCAAGGTAAGGAAGGTGAAGTAAGGAGAATTGAATGCACGGCGCAGGCGCAGGCGGGCCCCCGTCCACTCCTCGTCTAGTCCCTTCCTCCAGTGTTCCTTTTTAACATGTCGATATCCCTCCCTCCATCCCCATTCTGCCCTCCCTTCTCAATTCCTAGGCCTCATTTACTGGCTTCTTCCCTTCTATTTCGTTCTCTTCCTGCGGATGGCCCTGTTCCCTCTCGGAACCTTGCCTCTGTTCTTCTCTTCTTAGCTTCTTCTTGTGCTTCTTCACATACGTTCGCTTCCACCCCGCCGAGCGCCTCTTTTCCCTCTCTTTCCATTCTTCCTGCCTGGCCTTGGCCTTTGTTTCTTGTCTTGGCCAGCCCTTCTCCTTCCAGCTTCTCTCAGACTCCTTCTCTTCTCGCCCAGTCTGACTCGTCTCTCCCTCATTCGACCGCCCGCCTTCGACATACAACTGCCTTGCGACTGACCACTTGAACCGTCATTCATTGTTCCAGACACCTGTCTACTCCTTACCTGTCGATATCGTCTGTCTCTGCTCCCCCTCTCGACTTGGACCGGCAGCTGCTGTCTCGTTGTTTCTTTTCTTGGCTCCTCGAAACGTGCCCCTGCGTGTTTGGGGCTTGCCTCGCCACGTTGACGCCCTCATACGCCACCAACACCTCCAACTCTGGGCGGCTCAGCTCCGAGATTACCACTTCAGCTTCAAGACAGACCATGAGCTGCTGTGTGACGCTGTGACGGGTCTGGTCATACACACACCAGTGTCTCATCACTTCTCGCAGGTCAGGCTGTATTTCTCAGCTGTTCAAACACCCCGCCACGCCCTCATTCCTCCATACCCTTCGCCAGACTTCACCTCTGCTACCCCGTGCCATCATGAGGCGTCGTATCTGGCTTCAGGCCACGGCTTCTGTTGTTCTTCTCGGGGCTGCTCACGCGCAGCTAGACTCGTTACCGCCATGTGGTGTAAGTCCTTTTTTTAACGTCATATCCAGCCTTGAAAATGCTGCTTCAATTCTTGAGCATCGTGGTGGCTGAGACTTGTCGACTGGAATGACACGTTCCTTATGCTTGTACTTTCAGCTAACTCAAGTCGTTAGATCTCATGTGTCAACACTGTCATTGCAAAGGGGTTCGGCTGCGCATCTCAGGACAACTCTTGCCTTTGCAAGCAACAAGATTTTGTATTTGGCGTTCGTGACTGTGCATCGCAGTCTTGCGGCGCCGACGTCGCTACCAAGGTGAACGATTACGTGACGGCTCTCTGTGCAAGTATGATGCCCCTTCGAAGCCACAGAGTCAGCAATGCGATCACTAACATGACGCCGTAGCTGCGACTCAGGCTCCTCCTGCATCGACACAACCGCCTGCATACCAGCCGGCTTCCTCGCCGCCGCCACAACCCACCACGCCCGCACCGGCCCAAGCATCATCTGAGCCACCTCAACCAGCGACTACTATCGCAACAAACGGTGCAGAGAAACCGTCGTCCCAACCCGTCAACTCGACACCGGCAGATGCAACAAGCAAGGCGATCTCTGAGGTTGCCCAGGCTACGCAAATCTCAACTCCTGCCCCCACAACTATGGTAAATTCCCCCCTGAAGCCGCAGAAAGGCTGACACAACTGACATTACGTTCTTGTAGTCAACATATACCAAATCAACCACCAAGTCAACTACTTCGACCTCGACAGGTTCCCAGGCCTCGCAATCCGGCTCCGCCTCAGAGAGCGATTCAGGAAAGCTCTCCAGCGATACTGCAGGCCTCTCAGTACCAGCGAAGATTGGAATTGGCGTTGGCGCTGGCGTGGGCGTCCTTGCAATCGCCCTTGCTCTCTACCTATTAGTGAGAAGGCCGCAGAACAGGACACGTTCCATGCAGATCTCAGGACCGATGCCAGGCTCTGGGAGAGACTACGGCATTGTGGGCATGACTGGCAAGAATCACTCGGAGCTGGAAATGCGGTCGCGAAGGTATGAGGATATGGTTCCACGCCAGTCCCCGAGACGGATGATTTGAGTGGCGTATCATTATACCCTCCACCGCCACTCGTTCATTTGTCTTAACAGGACTCGTCACAGCATGACGGGGATGGCCGGAGATCGTAGTTGGACTTGTGCCAGGCCAAGCTGTGGTAGATGCCTTGACTGAAACTGTCTGGCGTACAAGACGTTTGGTGAATGCGGCCGGCAGCACATTATGATTTACGATTGACGAATGTTTAGTGTACGGCGTAGGTAGGATGCGGAATGGAGCGTGGTGCCCAGCTTGCTCGCGATTATACCAATTAGGAGTTTGATTTGCTTCGCATAGACATGCGACATCAAGGCTACAGCCGGGAAAAATATGGCGTAATGGTTTTCATGGCATCTTTCATTGTACATATTCTTACAATTCCAGAGAGTGGTGTTGCACGCTCTGTTAAGACCAACCGACTTTAGATATCTAGACTCGGAGTCTTGTAGCCACGGTGAAAAGTGTCTACCAAGAGTAGTAAGGTCTTTGCGCAGACACAGGCCTATCAGGCAAGTGAACCCAGGGCTTCCTCCGCGCTTGTTTCGCCTCTCTCTCGTTGTGCTCGCGTAGTCTCGTCTTCTCCTCCTTCAGCACGACAGAAATGCCTAAAAATGGCTTGGTCAGCCCATATGAAGAAGATAAACGTCGATAAAGGGCCTGATCCGGGTCGGGACTTACTAGTTGACGGTGATTGAATGATGCCAAATCTGCCTCGTCCCTTGTAGTCCATTGACTTGGATCTCCAGGGTCCTCTTCCCACCCAAGACTCAGCAACGTAGAGCTTCGATGAGTTGTCGACTCTCAAAGCTTTGCCGTCCTTGGTCTCAATCTTGATTGGATCATGTGATTTACCCAGACCCATGCCGCGGCTGACGATGGCCAGATCTCGAGCTTCTTCGAGCTGATACTTGACCTCCCGGGCCATCTTCTTCTTTGAATATCGCATCTGCAGAATCGCCTCATCCACACTCTTGCCCTGTACTTGGCGGGCTAGGTGCACAAGTTTCTTGACGCTGGTCTCCAGGAATGGACTCTTATGCTGGAGCTCCTTCTCTGTCTGGGCGATGCGCTCAGAGCGGCTGACGCGGCCGTTGCGACGAACCATCTGGATGACTTTCTTCCTCTCCCATCGTAGACGAGCTCGCGGGTCGGGGTCAACCCGGTACGACATAGTTTCCGCCGTCTTCACAGAGCTTTGCATCCCGGGGGCAGTTTTTCCGCCCTCGGCGACAGCATCCTCAACTTCCTCTTCGAAAATAGAATTGGAAAGCGAAGCCTGCTGCTTCTTGGCGAATTGCTCACGGATCTTGGGGTCGTTGAGGTTCTGGCCACCGCTGAAGGAATCCTCAACAGGATTGCTCTTCTTACGGCCGAACATGCCAGAGAAGCCCCATTTGCTTCGAACTTGAGTGGCCGGGCGCAAGGGAAGAATGAGAGGCCTCGTTGTTGGTCGTGCGATGGATTGAAGGGTTGAAGGAGCTAGTGGACGATAGAGATTAGCTGGTCGATCCGCCAATGTCATGTCGAAGTAGCCAGCTTTATGAAGGGAAAACATGATCCTTAAAACTGACCGGAAAAGGTTAATCTCCTCGCAGGAAGGTGGAGGTTCATGGCTGCTGTTATGTGCGTTGGACGATAAACCAGCAATCCTACATCGCCATTCCCGTTCCCGCAGAAAATTGCTAGATCAGAATATCTGTTATGCAGAGGGGGCCGTCGTTCTGTGGATCTAGTCCTGAGCCGGAGTTGATCCGTTTGCACCGAGCCAAGAACAATGAAGCGGACGCTTATGTAAGGATATCTAGGTACCATGTGCCCAAACAGCAGCCAACCAGATGGAGGGGGATTCAAAGACTCAGGGCCTGCCTGGCTTAGGTAATGTGAGAAGTGCGGGAAGGTCAGGAACAAGTCACCTACGAAAGGGGAGAATGTGACATCACGTGATAACTCCATCGCGCGAATTCATCAGACCATTCGAGCTACCCGAAGACTTGAGCATTTCCAAATCACCCTGGGTTACACGAAATTTCGACTTAATCGACTCTCACAACTCCCACTCAACTCCGCATCACAATGGCCGGCACTACTGCTGTCAAGCCCATCACGGGCGTACGTTTCCCGAATCAATTGAGCACTTTGAGCCGCAGTCGCCGGGCCTACGGAGCATGAACAGTTGTTGGCTAACAGCGGGCAACAGATGCTGCGACGCAATCTTGTCCTCGACCTTGGCATAGCTCTTGGTGAGTTCTCCCCGAAACCCTCTTTTGGTCCGCTGCTGGAGTTGCGCCGTCCCATTACGCTACTTCATGGGGCATCCTCGGGATATGCATCGATGCGCTCGCTACCCAGCAGTTCCTCACCCATCCTTGGGACCAGTATCCTAACTTCATCGCAGGTCTCGGCTTTGCCATGGCCAACGTCTACTGGTATGCGAACACCGAAATAGATCCGCCCGATGCTTCACGCAAACATGCTTGAACTAACTATATGTCAGGTACGGCTTCCACATGCCTCGCACGAACGCTCGCGATGCCTATTACGCCAAGTTGGAGCAGCAGAAGGCCGAGGCTCGTGGCCAGAAGCAGTAAATGACTACAACGACGACGATTGACTGCGGTGGCAGCAGAAAACGAGGGCACTTTCTTCGGTCAGCGATGGGATTGAGAGAGCATTCGTGGTTATAGACAAGATACGGGCTTCATCAGCTGGTCAACCGACCCCGATTGTACCATACACACCAGCAAATCGAGTCGAGAACTATTCTTACGTCGAGGGCAACGGTCCAAGGGTGTGACATGCAGAAATTTATGCTGCGAGGTGTGTGAGGCGCTCAGTCAGACGTGCTGCTTGTCGCGAAAATGATACTGTAACCAATGCCTCAAAGGACGAAATACTCAAAAGTCCGTCTCACATACAAAGCTCCCAAGGGAATTGACAGGTCTCTCTATACTGCACATCAACCTACTTCAAGTTCTAAAGGGGGCCCTGAATTCTGTTCGTAGCTTTTTGATCGCCTGCCTTTTTCCAGCACCAGAACATTTCTATTTCTCCCACAACTCTGGCCATTCATGATACGTCCGCTGGTCACCATTTCCATCTCTGCCATGGTCCTGGCGGACATCTGTACTGCGCAGACCTGAAGTATTGGCGTGCCCATCTTCGGCTCCAGCATTCATCCCTTCCCATGCTGTGGTTTCAACAGTAAATGTACCCTTCTTGTCCTGGCATCTATTGAAGGTGTTCAGTAATCTTGGGCATTCCATGGGAATGAATCATATCGCCGATTTCGTGCGGCATGAGATTCGTCAAGTTAAACAAAGTAGGGAACGGACTTACTGCCGGAAAAACCGCATGACAGGCCAACATCCAATGGGGCTGTCTCTGCGGTCGGGGTTTTTGACGGTGCATCTAAACTGCGTCATCGCCCGCAACGCGCACTTGGACAAATCGACATCAGCACCCCTCTCAAGCTTGCGCTTTTTGCCTCTCAGGTCCGCCTGCACATGTCGCGGCAAATCTGACGCATCGAAAACAAGGCAGGGTGGGGTCATCTCGACTGCAGAGGCGGCGTCGAAACCAACCGCAAGGATGAAGAAGTATCTGGACAAGAAAAAGTATTCGCGGCTCTCGATGAGGGGCAGGAGGCTCTTGGGCGACGCTAAAGAGACCACGCTAGAAGAGGTTGGTGTGCCACAAGATGAGAGGCGATGAGTAGTCTGGACTGGTGAGGTTGAGTAAATGGTGGACGATGGATGGGGTGGGTGTTTTGGGGGAACGGCCGACGCAAACTTTTGGTCCGAGGAGGGGCCAGACAGCTCACCACTCACACACCTCAAACCCCCAGACTATTTGCATCAAAACATCACCAGGCTCCGTTCAGCATGTCACAGCAGATATCTTTTCGCTCATTTGTCATTGTCATACAGCTGATTGTGTTTCGATAGGTCTTGGACGTCTTCAACGCAGAACAAAAGCCCGTCAACCCCACGAAAAGGAAGAATCGACCTAATTTCTTTCCCATCCCACTCCTGAATGCGTTCGCCGTCAAGAACTTTCGTGCTACACAATCGATTCCTCTCGCCGTCACCGGCCGTCAACTCCCGCTCATCTACCGGCTTGTGTCGGGCCTCGTTTCTGCGCCCCACTTCAAGACGGTTCTCATCTTCGACACAGAAGGCCGCTTTGACGTTACACGCCTCTGCTGCGGTGTCGACGACATCCGTCACGTATACGTTCAGCGTCTGGCGCGCTGTGGTATCACCGGCAGCACCAATGGCCCCGCCGATCGAAAGCGTATCTCCCCAAACCAACTTCGGGAGCAAGTCGCTGCGGCCGAGCAATGGATATTCTACGGCAAGCACAATAGCGGCGCACGCGAGTTGTGGGGGACTGTGGTCATCGGAGCTATCGGAGCCGGCGACATAGTGGCCGCTTGGAGAGGCTGGCTGGATGTCGAGCGCGCCAACGTTCCCGGGTTCTCCATCGCGTGCAGCGCAGAGGAGGCCATCGGCGATCGCGAAAGGCGTCAAGAAGCCGTTGACGCGGCGCTGTGGGTTGCCTCTGCGGGGTGGGGAAGCTTTACCTTCACGGAATCCGTTCCTCATGCACCCGAGTCTCACCACAGCAATGCAATGACGACTGGAAACAGTCAAAAGTGATGGGGCCGTGGAGGATGCGGAGGAGGAGACAAAAGAGGAGATGCGAGTGGAGCGAGCATGCTTCTCGTAATGTCCAGTGCACCTACATCTGCAACTACGTGCTACATTGCACATTTAATGACATGCTCAGGATGCTCTCCTTCTACGTCTTCACCAACATCTCTGAACCCACCATACCCACATGTTCCACTTGCATGAAGACAAACCCTACTACAACAACCCGCCGTTGCAGCACTCCAAGTCATGTTAGCTCGGAGCTGGTGTACTTGGAAAACACGGAGCGGAAAGGGATCGGCGGCCCAGGTAGCCGAAAGGGGGGAACATGCACCAACGCCAACACCGGCCGGACTTGGCATGTATTACAATAACACGGCGCCGCGCCAGGCCGCAGCATGGCGGAGATGCGCAGGCTAGGCATCGGCCCAAACGGGTAGGACCAGAACCCTCTCGGCATCTCAATCCCGTCTTATTACCTTTCATAGTCCCCCAAAGCCAATCAAACATCATGTACATGGTTCGGCAGCGGCGTGAAATATTGTAACGAAGCCAGCCAAGAGATGACTTAGCTTCATGGACCCCCTAAATCGTGCCATAAACAAGCATTTTGAAGCTTGGCGATAATAGCCAGGTGTTGGGCGCGAAAACCAATAAATCGTGTCATAAGGGCGGCACATATCCAAATACTTCAAATTCCCCAGCGTCAAATGGCGCCTGTGTATCGTGTATTCTGCTGTAGCTAGTCTTACAACTCTAGATTGCGGTCATATAACTCGTTGATTTGAAAACGCCTGTGGTATCACAATTTTCCCCCGAACTAAACAAGCACCCTGGACTCTTAGCCCCAACACTAGAAAAAGAAGGAATTGGCTCGCTAGCAACTAAACTCCGGGATCGCGAAGTTCACATGACCACACTAACCCAAGATTGGCTGGTTACGCTCCTCCAGAGGAGTGAAAACGGCACTGTCCTTCGATTGCAGAGCCTTCAGACACTCCTCTTCACCAAGAATGTCTTTTCTCAGCGACGTAACAACCCTCTTGCGGATCTCGCGCTGGATGCCGTAGCGCACAGCGTCTAGGACGTTATCGACAGTAGCCTTGGGCTTGTAAGCCGGCTCCGTACCATCTTGGTAGACACCGGTCTTGACGAGGATGCTATGCCACTCGTTGTCCGCATGCTCATCGTAGGCGTTGGTGCCCCGAATATCACTCTCCGGTGTGTCTCCAACAAAATAGACGGTGTCGGGAGGTGCGTCCAAGCCGTGTTGCTGACGACGCCATTGCTGCAGCAATCTCGTTGCAAACTCGAAGGTACTGACCTGGGGCTTGCCGAAAGCGTGGGTGTGTAACTTGCCCTTCTTCTTGGTAACGTCACGGAAAATGACTTCCAACATGCGGCGCAAGGCGCCCATGCCAAGACGAACGTTATCGTGGGCAGCAGACCAGACTATATCGTTATGGGAGAAGTAGATGGGTGGGCCCTCGTCAAAAGTTTCGCTCAGAGTACCGAGACGGCCGCCCTTGGACATGGCGAGGTCGAGCATAATTTGAATGTCGCCAGCCCAGTCTCGGGAGTCAGCGAAGACAAAAATGGCTTCAATAGTGACATCGGTAAAATCTCTTTCGCGAGAATTTGTAAGTTCGTCTTGAGTGAGCTTGCGGAAGGGGGTTGTCGCGGAGTTGTGCTTGATAATGTCTCCGGGTGTAATAACATCCTTGAAACCATAGCCCTCTGCAACTTCGCGGCACTTTTCGCCCTCACCGCCAACAACAAGGACAGTGTTGAAGCGCTCGGCCATTTCCCTCATGGGAGTGTGACCGCAGATGAACTGCGCTGGCGAAATGTCAATTTCCATCTGCTTAGACAGATCACCACACCTCTCTTCTTCCGTCTTACCACCACCATTGGTGAGGAAGATGTACGGGCTGTTAAATCATGCATGTTAGCATCCGTTATTGGCAAGCAGGAAAGCCACGGTGTGGCGGACACAAGTGGGGCCATGCGGTGTGGCGGGCTGACAACTTACATCTGAATACCGTATTCGTTGTCGCCATTCAACACCTTCATCGCCTCAACTGCTTCGGGGATTGCCCGACCTCCTCGAATGAGGACACCGTCGATATCGAAGGCGAAAGCAAAGCTGTCAGCGACAGGAGCGTCGATTGTGGGTGTGACTGGTGACAGAGCGCCGGCAGGGCTACCCAGGGCCGATGATCCAGCAGAGCCGCCGGCGGAGCCATCCAGAGAGGATTCGGGAGTGCTTAGAGCAAGATTGTCCAGTTCCTTGCGGGCTGCGACGATGCTTTCAATGAAGCTACCCGTGGACGAAGCTCGGTGGTTGGGAGCCATGTTTGATAACCGATAGGAGGGGAGTTGAGCACGGAGAAAGCAGACTAGTTTCCTGGTGCGCAATCAAATGAAATGATAAGTAGTAGAATGCACCCGAGCTTAATCTTTCAAAGATAAAAAGCTGTCAAAAGCGCTGGTGAATCGGAAAAGTAGATGATGAAGCGACAATTAGTATTCTCTTGAGAATGCGTCCTGGGGACCACCGGCTTATATAGTCCAGGTATGAGAGCATCTTGACTTGATGCTGACGTCTCACTCTAATAGCTAACCTCTCTTTCTGGAGTACTTTCTTTCCAACGTGTGAATGTCTCCGCAAAAACCAGGCAAACGCAGGCCCATGTTGACTGATACTCCTGGGATGAGTTTCTTGAGTCGTGCATGGTCCGTGGATACGTGGAGGCGAAGTAGCATGAGAAGTTTTTTTGGATCCTAGACCTGCGTGCTCCACCGAGGGGGACACAAGGACCTTACCTGGTGGTGAGAATTCTGATTCCTACAGGATGGAGCTGTACATGTTCAGGATAAGCTCATTACCCAATATCCAAAGTATACTGCATGTGTGTGCGCCTGTTTGAAAGCAAAGAAACGTGGGCACAAAGCGGAGCGACGGCGGTGAGATTCAGATTGGGGTCGGCGCAAAGGCTGGGCCGGGCAAAGAAATGAGCGAGTCACCCAGCCAGCCGCCAACCAAGATGGCAGTTTGAGAGAGAGCATGGTGAACGAGGCTCCATCCGGCCCCAGTTTGCCAACCGTCATGGTGGAGACTTGGCTTTCTTGTTCCTCGTTGCGGCTGCGAAAGGTTCCGCCGAGAACCAAGGAGAGGCCGTCGAAAAGTCCCGAGAGGGATGATGATAACTGGACTGATGCGGCAGCGATCGCCTTTCCAAAGCGGCCTTGGCGAGTGCACATGCAAGCCGCCATCACGCCCGTTGGACCCTGAAATAAGCAGACTTTCAAGACTTTCGGATGGGTGCTGCGGCTTGCGGCATGGTCAGCCAAAAACAGCAATGATGAGGGAGGGACATCCAAGATGGACAAGGCAAGCGAGAGAAGAAGCGACACGCAGTTAGAGAGAAGGACGCCTCGGGCCAACGAAAGGTAAAGACAGCCAGGAGTTTGATCCGGTATCTTTCAAAGTATATGCCGCGCCACCTCGTCTCTAGTAGTACAAATGTACATCGGTGCAGGTTTTGTGTGATGCCTCTCACCTGAAAAGGGCAGAGACACTGTGAGGATGCCCCTCCTCTGCCCCTCCCCCTCCTCCTGTCCTCTTCCCTTCCGTGGCTCCCATTGGATCCAGGGGCTCCTCCTTATCGATCGTTCCTTGCGATTCGGCTAGACGTTACAGGGATGGTGCCAGCAACGTGCCGTGATAGCACAGATTGTGGTCCACAAATGCGAGAATGCAATCGCACCATGAGGTGAGAGCAAGGGCGTCGGTGTCAAGAAGATTGGAAAAGTGTATGTAGCGCAGGCCTCGACGTATGAGAGTTGCGGCCGTGTGGTGGCCAAGCGGGCTCCATCCGAGCGGGTCCGGAGAGCCCGCAGTGACGTCATGCTGGTGGATACCGACTCGAGACAGGCAAGGGTTCAGAAACCAGTGTGACAGGCCGGATTCTCAGGTGCTTTCATTGGACCAGGAGGGCTCCGCAAGACGGGCCGAAGGAACTTCCGCAGCATCGGCGGGCTTAGGTAATGCGCTTGTGGCGGCAATGAACCGGGCGCTTGGAAAGGGGTCGGGCCCGGAAGGCCTCGGGCGTGTCTAAGGTACGGTTTTTTCTGATACCGGTTCCGCATGACAGGGCTTGTCTCACTGCCTCCTAATTAAGCACGGCTGGCATAGCCTTGAAGAAAAAAGGCGATTTGAGAGTCCAGCAATGCTGGTCCTTGGCAATCGCCCACAGGATGCCGTTTTCCTGCCAACCTATCTGGGCTAACAGCGACTGACTCGGCGAATGACGTCTCGTTGCGGCTTCTCCATGTCATTGCGAACAGGACCACAAATCCACAACATCTCCAGGCCATCCACATACGCTGTACCCGCCGCCACGGTCACGTCGCTCCGCGGTCTGTCCCTCGTCAACATTTGTGGGTGAACTGGCTGCTCCCACCCTCCCCATTGGGAGACGGGCGCAATACGCACAGTATCTCCCTTTTGGGTCCGAGGAGTGGGAGGGCACGAGGGACAATGGAAAATAGGCAACGGGACAATGAAGCATATGGCCAAATGTTCGACTCGTACAGTATGTATTGGTCAATTCGACACATTCCCCAAGTATCCACTGCGTTCCCAGCGACATGTGCAACGCATTGCAGGCTCACTGCGCGAGGTAAGGTCATGTAGGGTGGGCAGGCAGGAAGGCAGGCAAGGCAGGGTGGGCATGGTGGGAATTCTCACAGGCTCGGGACGACCTCTTGATGCGCGGTTTATCATCCATAGCCTTTTGTCTCTCTGTTTTCCTGCGCCTCGCCGTCTTTTTCCTGCGCAGCTACGCCATCGGTCAGCTTTGCCGAGACGAGGCAGGACGTTGGCCGAACAGAAACAGGCCGTGGTCCGGCGCTATCGCTATCGCGTCCCGCTGCCACCACGCGCACTACTCGCCATTCGCATTGTGATGCCGTCACCGTCCGTCGTCTCTGTACTCATATGCACGCCCCCCTTGCAACCCCCCTTGCCTTCGATGTCTGCCAAAAGTCCACCAGAGACGGTTTGGACATAACGGGCCTTGTCATTCCTCATAAATCTGCTGCATGTATCAGCCAGGTCCTATTCGTCTGTTGCTGCTCTCTGGGCAGAAAATAGCATGGACAACGACAGGCGAGAACGAGAGGAGGGAAACAAGTACCAGGAGCCCTTGGTACTATTACTCTGCAGACACCAAAGAGGCTGAGGGGCTCCACGAGGGAATAATGGAGGGTCATGGTTCCAGTGAGCTGGCGTGACTGGATGGCCAGAGCACGAAAGTGGATTCTGGGAGACGCCGCTCACTTGCTAGTAATCAATCATACATTCGTCCATCCTTGGAGCTGCGTTTCACCCTGGATGATGGGCAACGCAGGCTAGGCGGGCAGGTAGTAGCCAAAGCGCCTTCGCGTGCGAGGTGCGTGTGCATCTCTCTTTTATCCCTCAATCGTCTTGCAATATGCCTCATTCCTCATTCCTGTTTTATGATACCTTCGGGCAGGATTCCCCGATACCAAACACTAAAATGGAAACAAAAACAGGTGAGGGGTCATGGCGCTTATTGAAGGTTGACAAAGAGGCCGCCATCAACGAGTAACTGTGCACCGGTAACATAACCGCTGAGCTCTTCACAGGCCAAGAAGACGGCCGGGCCGGCAAGGTCGGACGGCACTCCGGTGCGACCCAGAGGAATGCGGGACTCCATGTATGTGCGCTTGGCATCATCTGAGAGATCTTCATCGTTGAGCTGGGTCTTGATCGTGCCAGGGAGCAACGCGTTGCAGCGAATTTTATGCTTGCCCAGAGCAACAGCGGTGCTCTGCATCAAACTGAGGACACCGGCCTTGGTGGGAGTGTAATGTGTTTGCAGACCGCCACCGACGAGGGCAGAGATGGATGAAATGCCTATGATGCTGCCTCCCGGGGGCGACTGCTGGCTCATCTGGCGAGCAGCAGCTTGTACGACATAGAAAGCACCGTCGAGGTTGGTTCGAACAGTTTTGGTAAAGAGGTCTGGCGTCAAGTCGAGAAACTCGGCAAAGGTGCAGATGCCAGCGTTAGAGACACAGACGTCGAGGCGGCCGTTGCCCGAGTGCTTAACGGCGAGAGCCACCAGCTGGGCGGCGGTCTCGGGCTCGCGAACGTCACCAACTTGATGAGCGAAGCGTCCGGCGTCAGAGTTCGCCTTTCTCAAAGAAGCTGCCTCGGATTCGAGAGAATAGAGATGAGGTTGGTCCTTCTCAAGGCCCAGGTGGTTGACGACAACATTGGCTCCTTGTTTGAGGTATTCAAGACAGATGGCACGTCCTATACCGGTGGTACCCCCAGTGATGATGGCGGTCTTGCCGGCGAGAAGGTTGGTTGGAGTCATATTGTTGTCAATTGCCCGCGCAATAGTCCGGGACGTCGCACAGAAGCCGGAGGAGGTGAGGTTGATTTTATGTCGGGTGCGGGGTTGTCTTGGGCGGCAAGGGTGTCGGAGGATTTAGTTGGTTCGACGGCGAGGGGACCGCGACCCGGGTGAGGAGAAGCCGGAGGGGTTAGACAAGATCGATCGTAGCCTCCTTCAGATTGATGGCGTGCAAGATGGTTTGTTGACTTTCTTCCGGCTCGGAGCGAATGCGTTCTGACACGGGTGGGCGAGTGGCTGACCAGCAGAGTATTTGTAGCTGCGGACGACCGTGTGGTGCTGTGGTGACGGCGGTGGAGGAGGCGGAGACGCGGGAGGCGCACGAGGGGTTAATGTGCAGCGAGGCCGGTTCTTTGGAGCACCGACGAACCGAGTCACGATGCCCAAGTTGGTACGTAAGTTAGGTACTAAGTACCTAAACTTAGGTGAGGCCGGTGAGTATCCATACTTTTGTTACCCTTTCTTGCCATTACGAAGGCACCTTGAGATAGGTAGGTAGGTAGGTAGGTAGGTAGCAAAGAATGCGCAGGCATCGTGACGTTCTGTCAGAAAACATCGTCAAAGCTACCGGGCTGCCTTACCTACTCAACCTAGGTAAGGTCATGATTGAGTCGTCCAAGGTGCCATCCCCGGAAGGTGTCTGTCCATTCCAGTGTCCCTTCCCCCAGATCACTTCCATAGGTTTCATTCACTGCACCGTGAGCCCCTTGAAACCCCCACCATGGACCCGCTGCGAGCTGTGCCCGTTCTCTAGGTACCTTACTTAGTGTCACTCACCCCGCGTCCTCGGGCCTCATTACAGCGAGCCAACCCCACCAAGCACAGTCGGGAGTCCCTAGTTCTGACAATGTCCACGCCGCCGAGACGGCCTTTGCTCCGCGACCTTGGGCGACCCAACGGCACTTTCATCGCCTGTCTCGGATTTTCCGGTGAGTCATGCGCTGAGGGTGTCCCGAGAATGGATCTCATCTCTCTCAGCCACGCAATCACTGCCATGGTTAGACTGCTGCTGGCTGTCCAGATCAGGTCACATTTCTGATTTCAAATTCGGCAGAGACCGAGGGCATAGAGAACGAAGAACACAGTGAGCCGTCATAAACATCCATTTCGTTTCCATTGCTACAGCATTATGAGAGATGGCCGCCGGTTACGGCACTATCCTAAGGGTCTTGTTTGCAATGGCTCCCTGCCGAGAACAATACTCGGCGCTCCACCACCGTTCGCCTCTATATTTCATGACCGTGCATGCCGTGAGCCTCTATTGTCTCCTTGTACTTCAAGCGCCATTCGTGCCGTTAGCAGCCGCCTGCTCCTCTGCCGTCTTCAAAGGCCTCTCCTATCTTGCTGTTAGTCTTGCTACAATCGCGTGTGGGTGGGTAGCTAGTTTCTTACGATGTTGGTGCTGAGCAGCGCCTTGCCTGGAATCAACTTTGACCTCACGGCCGGGTTCAACGTCAAGCCAAAGCCAGGCTTATCCAAGTCTGCCGTTGTGAGATATCCCTTGGTGGGAATGGGCTCGTCCAGGAAGAGATCACCGAACACGGGAAGCACGCTCTTGCCATCTGGGGAGTTTGCCAGGTACTCTTGGAAGGGCGTGTTGGGCTGTGAGATGACAAAATGGTAACTGTACGGGCCACTGGCGTGAGGGACAACAGGAATGTCATAGGCGGACGCCATCGCCGAAACCTTGAGCAGCTCTGTTAGGCCACCGAGCCACATGACGTCGGGCTGGATGATGTCGAGGTTGCGGCCCTCGATAAGCTTGCGGAACCCGAACCGTGAGTACTCGTGCTCGCCCGTTGTGAACTTGATGGTCGGGTGTGCCCGCTTGATCTGCTCAAAGCCGTCCGTATCATCGGGGGACAGACACTCCTCCCACCAGTTGATGTTAAGGTCCTCGCACGCCTTCGCAATCTCGATTGTGTAGGGCACGTTCAGACTCATGTAACAGTCTACCATGATTGGGAAGTCGGGGCCGACGCTCTCACGGTGCTTGCGCAGGAACTCGACGTTCTTCTTCAGCCCAACGTGTCCCTCATCTGGGCAGTAGGGGAGAGGAACCTTGCCGCCCCAGAAGCCCATCTCCTTGGCCGCAGCCGGCTCAGGACCGGTGCAGTAGAAATCGAGTCGCTCCTTGGTGGCACCACCGATAAGTCTGTAGACAGGCTCATTTCTCAACTTGCCCAGCAAATCCCAAATGGCCAAGTCAATGACGGAAATGACGGCGAGGGGCAGACCCTTGCGGCCGTAGAACATGGAGCCTCGGTACATCTGCTCGAACAGCAGGTTCGTGTTGCGTGGATCGGCACCGATGAGGAAGCGCTCGAAGTGCTGGTGGACGAGCCAGCAAGCCGGAGGACCTGTGCATCGTGTGTTAGCAAGTTAACTTCTCCGTTGTCTCGCCCGAGAAAGGCGTCGCGGATACACCCATCTTACCTCCAAAGCCAGTAGCAATTCCAACGGTGCCATCTGAAGATTCAATCTCGACGAGGAACGAGCCCAGCACGTTGATGCCCCAACTCGTTCTGGAATTGCGGTATTGCTCCCATCGCGAGCAAGGCGTGGAGATGGGGCTGTCAATCAACCTGTTGAGAATCAGTGTCAGTCGTGCTTCTGTGACACGTCGTACCGCTGCAGTCGGAGCGACGCGGTGAGAAGCTTACCAGTGGCCGCCCTTGACATTGTGGTAGTCGCCTCCGGAGCCGACGCCGCCAATAACGAAGGTCCGAATCTCCTTGATGGAGGGGAATGACCTCACGGACGCCATTGTGTCACCCACTGTATGGCTCTTGCTGAGGGGGTGGAAGTGGTGGTGAGGAGGGAGTGATGCGCTGCAGGGACAGTTACGAGAGCCACGATGCGGTTGGGAAAGCGATTGAGAGGGAAGAAGTTGTGAGGGGAAGAGAAAATATATCAGCGTCTTTTTAAGAATAATTGGAGGAGGACGCCATGCGGTATGCGGGCGGGCTTACGAAACAGACAAGCCGAGCTGGATACGAAGGGAGGGGAGGAAAAAAAAAAAAGAGACAGCTAATCAGACGACGGAACCTACGCGGCCAGGCAAGAAGCAACTGGGCAAAACCGGTAACGGCAACACGATCAGGTTAGTGGGGGTAAAGAAGACATGGCTGGGCCGAGAGTCTCGTGGACTCAACTCGTGCTGCCTCACTGACTGAGGTAGCGAGCGGTGGACGGGAAGGTTTTTGGAGATCGGTGTCAGATGTCCCGACAGGCGGAATCCATTGACACTCGGCATGGGGGTTCGGAAGCTCCAGCGTACGCCCAAGGCATAAAGGCCCCTCCTTACCTCCACTGTAGTGTACTTAGGTATGAAGTCCTTCCCTCTCCGTGCGTCTGCCGGGCTCGGACGTGGTGGTAGACATGGACACTGAGTGAGGGCCTTAGGCTGGAAGTGATTCAACTGCTGGCGTGGGCAGCAACTTGAAGGATATGACCAGCTGATGTCGTTCAGACGGATGTAAAGACGCGCTGAGTTCGGCATGGAACACAAGCTTCTCTACTCGACCAACAACGAACTCAATCGAGTAAGTGGCACAAGGCTCGACCAACTGCCCTGCAGACGCTCGCCAATCGGACAATTCGATGTATACCTGGGCTTGCGGAAGGCGATGGTGGATGAGTCTGCGTCTCTGGCTCGACTACAGCAATCCTGGTTGGGTTGCGTGGAGCGGGAAAGGCCGCGCCACGTTGCTCCCAGAGTCAATTCGGGTGAGCTCTGTTCCGTACGAATCCCAGCCGTGGTCTCGTGACAGTAGGCTTTCGGGGAATGGGACAACTCTGGCCGAGATCTAGTCCGGGCCTACCTTAGGCTGCTTCGCCTGAGGCATTAACAGGTGCTTTCCTCCACTGCGGAGCACTCCGGTCGCAGCCCGATGTGGGAGGCCGGCGCTCCGGTAGCCGTCTCCGCACCACGACTCCAGGTCTGCCCGGCGCCGGCGGATCGCCGACGACGGACACAGGTGTGTTATGTCGTGATTGATCACGTGGAGCCTGCCGTTTATGCTACTGCAGTGTGGTCGTAGGCAATGGAATCTTCTTGCCTCGGCCTGGCGCAGCCGCTAGATCACGCATCTCAAGCCACCTCCACATTCTGTCCGCGTGGCCTCCACAATATGCTTACTGCGTAGGTACGTACCTACCCTACCTAGGTAGGTAAGGTACCATAGGTAAGGTAGTACACCCAACCACACTGCGGTTTTGGCATTCCATCTGTTAGAGTCTGTCCAATCCGAGGCGCCCGTTTCTTCTCCGCCTCCACACTCACCTCCGCACCCCTCGCGGGCCTCTCCGCTTCGCTTCCCCTCCCCCGAATTCCCTCCCCCATCCACCTTTCCCTCGCCGCCATTCCATTCCCTGTCCTGTCCGTCTGAGGCAGTCTGTCCACTGCTGCGGTCCCGGGTTGTCACATCATTTTCTTCTGTTCGGCCTGCGGCACGTGTGGGACGAAAAACAAAAATACCCCGAGCCTCCTCTTGCCCTCCGCCAGCCTCCTGTTCCTGTGCCCTTTTTTTCCCACCCTCTGCTCAACATTACCCCGAGCTTCCCAAGCTTCTACCGAAGTTCGCGTTGCGAATCGCACAAACGCCTGCAACTCCAGCGAACTCGCCGCCCTCGCTGCGCGCGTCGTACCCAACCACGCATCTTACCTTGCCTTGCCTTGCACCCGCGCACCCGACGACTGCCTTGCGCTGCGTCGCGTCGCCCATCCGACCCGCGCACCTGAGGATGCAGCACAATGGCGGACACGCTCTCAGCAGCCGGTCACCGCCTGCAGCCAACACCACCACCAAGTCCCTCCAGAGTCAGAACCAGAACCAGTCGCAGACCCAATTCCAGAGCCAGTCCCTGAACGACCAGGACTCTGACGACGGCAACCAGCTGCATAGTGCTGATGAAAACGATCTCGACCAGGACGATCAGGATGTTACCCGTCTTGGGAAGCGCAAGAGACCCATATCTGTCTCGTAAGTCATTCACTGTTCTGTTCCGTTCCATTCCCCTTGCCCGTCCACTTGCTTCTCCTTCCGTCCTGTCTCCATTCTATCCCTATCCCGATCCCGTCACTGCCCAACAACAACCTTGCTTAGGTTGGCCGTCCCGGACTCGCTCTGCTCCGTCCTTCCTGCCCTACCTTTACTGTGCTTTGTCTTTGTTTAAACCAAGTCAGAGCCTTGCCTGTTTTCTGAATACCTTTCTCGCCTCTCTGTCTGATATCCCCCCCCCCACACACCGCGCCGCCTCATTCCTGCTCTTACCCGCCTGCTTGTCTCTGATATGTCCCTTGTTCTTGGCCGTCCCCGTTTTCCCCATGTCACCATCTCCAGAGCATGTGCCTTCCGAGCAAAATACCGAAGCTAACAACCCAATTCCAAGGTGCGAGCTGTGCAAGCAAAGAAAGGTACCGTTGCGTCCACTTCAGCTTCCTTTTCCGCTCCCCTCCATTTCCCCCTGACCCACCTCCACAGTTGCTGTCCCCAGTTTCTTCTCGATCCTCCGTCGTGGTGCTTTCGTTACCACCTTAGTGTTGGCAAGCTCAGAGTGTACACCGCGTTATTCGTTTTGATTTGCGGCCTTATAGGCATCCGTCGGAAGACGCAAGGGCGCTGCAGCTGACCGGCCTCGGCTTTACAGGTAAAATGCGACCGTGGCCAGCCTTCCTGCGGCTGGTGTAGTCGCAATGGTGCTCTTTGCGAATACAAGGAGCGTAAGAAGCCTGGACTTCGCGCAGGCTACGGCCGGGAACTTGAGCAACGCTTGGATAAGCTCGAGGAAATCCTCAGAGCGCATGCCGAGATCCTTCAAGCAACTCTGACCTCCAGCCAACACAATGGCACGGCGCCAAGTATACGGAACAGCAACCCAAGTCTACCCAGTGACCACGGCACTCCACGGGAAGCCGCGAATTTGTTTCGCCCGTCAGAGTCGATCAGGACGCCACAGGCCGAGACTGCCCTCTTCTTGCAAAAGCCGTCCACTTATCCACCCTCAACGCAGTCCATGGAGTTTGGCATGCCTCCCCCGACGCCTTCAATGCATGAATTTCAGGGACAGATGCCCATGAGCAGTATGCCCGCACCTCCGAGCCATGTGACTGCCATGTCCCATCCAAGCAGTGCGGCTCAAGAGTACTACGGCACGAACCAGACGCAACTCCACTCGCCAGACGTTCCAATGGCCCAGAGTCAGACCTCAACTACACCAGATCAAGAGCTTCCACCTTACGACTTGCTCTATGCCCTTGTAGACCTATATTTCAAGCACATCAATACATGGTGCCCGATTCTGCACAGGAAATCGACTCTTGATTCCCTATTCGGACCCTCCACTCTCGAAGAGACCGATCGCATCCTTCTCCACGCCATCGTAGCCACCACCCTGCGCTACTCAACCGATTCGAGACTCACGGAGGACAGCCGGCAGCACTATCATTCCATATCCAAACAAAGAGTCTTGCTGTATGGCATGGAAAATTCTTCGGTCAAGGCTCTCCAAGCGTTGGTGATTCTGGCCCTCGATCTAGTAGGGAGCAGCAATGGCCCGCCAGGGTGGAATATCATGGCTTTGATCACAAGATCGGTCGTGCAACTGGGTTTGGCTGTTGAGAGCACATCCTTCTCAGTCTCGCCCAACTTTACATCAATTTATACACTGAGGGCCATGATTCTCCCGGAGCCAAAGGATTTCATCGAAGAAGAGTCACGACGGCGGCTTTTCTGGATGATATATCTTCTGGACCGCTATGCCACATTGGCAACCGCCTTCGAGTTCGCACTTGATGATAAAGAAATCGACCGCACATTACCTTGCAGAGATGATTTGTGGATCAAGAACCAAAAGGTTGAGACGCGGTGGTTTCGTACGCAAGACCATCCTGAGGATACGAACCCTGAGTATGACATCAATAAGCCGGAGAATCTCGGTGCTTTCTCGTATTACATTGAGATCTTAGCCATCCTCTCCAAGATCCACAAGTTCTTGAAGCAGCCTGTGGATATCAGTGCGTTGAGCGATGTTGAGCAGTGGCAAATGCGGTACAAGGAGTTGGACAACATGCTCACATCGTGGAAATTCGGTCTCCCCGGTGAATACGGCAATATGGCGAAACTATTCCAGCCCGGCAACAAGATGCTCAACTGTGGCTGGGTCATGCTACACGCCACGTACCATACAGCAGTCATCCGACTGCACTCGTCAGCGGCATATCCAACCACCCGGTCTCCTATATTCACCCCCTCTTACAGTGCTTCACAGAGATGCCACGGCGCCGTCGAGAACATAGCCGCACTGGGCGAGTTCGTCGTGAACAATGGCCTGCTGGCGAAGCTGGGTCCCCCTTTCGCATTTACACTCTGGGTGGCCTCTCGTTTGCTTTTAGTCCACGGGTCAACCGTAGAACACAAACTTTCGCCTCAAATTCAGTTTTTCGTGGAAACCCTTCGCGAGATGGGAAGATATTGGCCAGTGGCAGCGCGCTATTGCGGCCTTCTTCAACGCGTCTTGGACGAACACCGCGACAGCGAGCGACAGGGAGACGGCGTCACCCCGAGCTCAGTCAAGATACTAGCTGACATGCGCCGGACGGCTTTTGACCTCGACTTTCTGATTTCGCGGCAGCCTCGTGCGAACGGGGTGCCCAACCACAGCCGCTTACCAAGCGTTACGCCGGCACGAACACCGGCGCCTAATGAGCTCGAGTATTTGGATGTCTTTGACTTCTTCAATGTGCCACGTTTGCCGGTGGGCAATGAGAACATCGCCAGTATCCAGCATGCGGCTGGCGGGCCCAGTGGGCAAAATGGAGCATCATCAGGGGTTGATGCAAACAGCGAGAACGGCGGCTCCAGCGGACCAGCTCCTCCGGGCAACGAATTCAACATTACGAATTTCATGGTGGACGCGAACAGCGACTGGCTCTTTAAGCAGGAGGGAGCTAAGTTTCTCACATGAATCAAACCCGAACATTGGAATTAGGGGGGTGGTTTTCGATTAGCGTGCTGCTATGTGAGTGCTGTTCTGGCAACGTAATGCATGGCCAGGTAATGTTTTTAGTTCTTGCATTAGCCCGATACCTGTCTGGTTTGTGTTTGTGACTCAACCAAGGATGGACTATGCAAGTATGTATGATAATGACGGATCTCACGGTTGTCTTGGACCCTGGGCGACTGGTCTCAGTTCCTACAGCTGTTGAGCTACAACTGTTGAGAAATCGAAGAGCCAGGTATTTGAAGCCAAAGCTTTTGATCGTTTTGAAGTTGTGTTACTATTAGTCTGGGACGCGCGGATGCTGCGTAGTGGAGATTTGGCAACTAAGGATCTGACGGGGTGACAGTCCTATGATACAACAACAAGGTTGCGCCGAGGCATTTGCCAATAAAAAAAAGGGTATATATTCATTATTTGCTTCGTAGCCAACCTTAGTGTCTGCTGAGCATTAGACAGCAAAAGGTTTCCCAGTCCCCCGTCCGAGCCTGACCGATCGCAAGGCGACAATGCCTTATGATGATGCGCCACAACACCGCTGAAAAGATGCATACGATATGTAGAGTAGCAGGATTTATCAGCCACAGCACACACTTGGCTCCTCAATGCCTGGAGCCTTTGGACCTGGCGCTGTTGGTGCGTCGAGGGTGATGCGGCAGACAAGCCAGTCGCACAGGAACTTGCCCAGGCCGGCTCCAATGATGATTGAGATGATGAGGTATCCGTTGTAATACATTGCCAGCAACATGACGATGTAGGCCAGGCCGAAGGTGGCAGCGTGAATTATTGAGCGAATAAATTGTTGCAGGGGGGATGCGCGGAAGACGAGCGTCTGAGGCGCCACGACAGCGGGAGGGTCGCAGCAATTGGTTTCTTTCGGGATGCGAGCTTGGAGCTCAGCAGCGCGTGCTTGGAACTGGCGTTGAATGAGGGCATCGTATTCTTTGCCCAATCTGCGAAAGACTTCGAGGAAAACGGTGAGGAGACCAACGCCGATACAGCTGGCAGCGAACATGCCGGCATTTTTGATCTGCCACGATTCGGCAAGAAAGCCTACCAGCGACAAAGGTCAGCAAGAATTCGTCCAAAGATGTCACAAAATTGCGAGCATGCTTGTATAAGGCAGGCTATGCAATCAGTCCTCATTGGCTGGTTATACGCACAAGCGTCGACTGTGTACCAGTTCCACAACATAGACATCTTACAGTCCGCCGAGGAACTGCTCATGGAGCTGTGATCCATTATGCTCCGAGGTCTGTGGCACTATTATCGTGGCGTGTCGATTCTGATGTTGCAGGAACTTCAACCCCAGAAGGCTGCGATGTTCGATTTCTGAGTGGTAGCAAAGCGCAGTTCGATCGGGGACGGTGGCAGCTCACACGTCTAGCACCGTAGCCAGGAGTCCGGGCCGGGGTGGCTTATTATCTATGCGAAGACGGAAGGCTGGAAAGTTGGAGTGCAGGGTGAGCGAGAGGGTTAAATTGCCCCGCAACGAGAGGAAAGATGCACGGGCGAGTTCGGCAGCACCGCAGACATGCATTGGGTTCGAGCGAACCGAACAGTGGGAAACGCGACCACAAGCTCTGGGTCGTGGGGGGGATCGATCCTGGGAAGGCAAGTGGTGCGCAGGTTTCAAGACGGGCGGGAACAAGGGTCCAGATTTGGGACTGGAGAGTTGACGTGCCTCCAAAGCAAAGAAGTGACTTTATGATTGGTGGCAGAGAAATCAGAGTTGAGGTGGCAGTGACAGGTGCTTTGCCAAGTCGAATTGCCAAGTTGACTTGCCACCGGCCACCGTGAGGTGAGCGCGGAGGGGACCCTCTAACTTGCTCACGCTAAGCCGGTTCCGAGGTCAACTGCGTAAGATACCTCCATATAGTACGGAAAAGGTACCACGAAAAACCGTGGATGGATGCTGGTGGGTACCGTTTCCCGTCGGGCATCCTCTTCAAAGTTGAAAATTCAAACTGCAATTGAAAAATGTAGCGCGATGCACTTGCTCAATCACCATGGGATAATCAGAGCAGAGTGGTAGGGGCAGGAATTTAGCATGGCGCATCTTGGCAGATCCCTTATTGATGCTATCAAGGTGCAAGAAGCAATGCGCTGTGAGCCTCAACTTCTTCTATGGAGAACAACTTGGTGGGGTGGGCCTTGCAACCGCACCTGTTCAGTGTTCCCCATGTCCGTGCCACCCCCGCCCCGGCCTCCTTAGTGGATCAATGCCCCCGGCCCGGGCCCGCTTTCCGGCAGAAACTTGCTCAAAGATGCTCATCTCGAATTGCTCATTCCACGTTTCCTTCACTCCAAGTTCCGTGTCTCTGGATCGGGTCGGCTAACTTCTTGGCTCCCATCTCAAGACCAACAGCGACAGATCAGTGCGTCCTGTGGATTCACCTGCTTCATTACGGTCAGTCCCAAGCCGGATATTGCTTCTTCAGTGTCTCAGTCGATCCTCCGCTAATGCGATTGACATGGCCTCAAGTCTTGCTCAGCGAGGACGCGAGCCCAACCCAATGCTCGGCTTTTTCATCGAAAAACATGGCATTAAGGGTAGAAGAAAAACATGGCATTCGTGCGGGAGTAGTGGCTTGATGGTTGATTTTCTCGTTGTGTGGTTGCATAGTCCGTTTACGCCAATCTGGATGAATAAACCCCGCTGTTGCTCTGCGTCTAACCAGAACCACATGGCTTTCATCCATGGACCTCGCAATGGCCAGACCCTGTCTCTCCCTTCGCCGCGGGCTCAAGCCTGGGTCTGGACCTTAGCCAACTGGCTCGTCATGGCTCTCCCATCCTTGATGATACACAAACTTGCTCAAAAAGAAACTCAACAACCGCCGAAGCGGCCTAGTATGGGGCATCTGGCTATCCAGACAGCTCCGCTTCCCATCCCGAATCGAAACACCGCGGAACCGCCCCAAACCGGAAACATACCAAGACCCTTACATTAACTAACCAACCCCATAAACTCTCTCAAATCCCGCGTCGTCCCGTTTTTCCCATGCAGAGGATGTGACGATACTTACCTAGTTCCGTTGCCACATCGTCCTCTAGGCCTTAAGAGAAATGCGTCGCCGGACGTCGCTGTCTGATCCACCATCATCTCAAAGTCTCTCGTCCCAGAACGACCAACAGGTCCCGTATTAGGTTTTTCCCACGCCACGACCATCATCGGCAATACAGCATAGTCCTCGCTCGATTATCGTCATCCTATTTCCTCACTGTCTCGCCATCAAGCCTTCTTCCCTCGGCAATACTTCGCGACGGCAGAGCGACACACGAACGGCCTCGTTCTTTATGCAATCCTCCATTGCGCTGCAAGTCAACCTACGTAGACGGCGCTGAGCGCTGACGTCTCGCAAGCTTGCCCCCATTTCAGGCGCCGACCTATCGACAAGCTAGGCGTCTCTCACAGAATGGACTCTCATCTTAGGAGCCAGTTGGCAGCTCGTCATATTCAGAACCTCAGCGAAGCCTCGTCCTTAGAGCCTCATTGGGGTTATGCAGACCGAGCTGTCCCCTGTACCAACGATGCTGGATCATGCGCATATCTCGATCTTGTTTACGGCTCTCACGACCGGGGTATGTTATACGTTGGTATTCTATGGATCATCATTGGCGGCATTCTTTTGATCTGGGCCATTGGAAGACGGGCTATTCCATCCCTTTCCGAGGAAGACGTCCTTCGTGCTGCCCTCTTAGAAGACACCCGCGCGAGCAAGAGCTTCGTCAACCGCCTCCGCCAAGCTACCTCGTCTGCGGTCAACCGCTATCTCCTTCCCGACTGTGTCCGACCCATCTTTGGACGCACCACGCGTCTTCAGGTATTAATCCTGACCGTATTGGCTGGTTACCTTCTGGTTTTCTCCTTCGTCGGCATGATCTATACCACTTGGGTCACGCCCGTCAAGAAAATGCCAGGGGTCTACAACACTCGAACTACTCTCGGCCCCTGGTCTGATCGTCTCGGAATCCTTGCCTACGCTCTCACGCCCTTGACCGTCCTCTTTGCTACCAGAGAGTCGATTCTCTCTCTCCTCACCGGAGTCCCCTACCAGAACTTCAACTTCCTTCACCGCTGGCTAGGATACATTATCGTTATTCAGTCAAGTCTGCATACTATCGCGTGGTTAGTGGTCGAAGTTCGACTGTACCAGCCTCAACCGTCAGTCGCGAATGAGTGGATCTCCCAGCTATATATGATCTGGGGCTGCATCGCCCTGTTCTTCCTCATGGCACTCTACGTCCTAAGTCTGCCTCCGGTTATTCGCCTGACGGGATATGAGTTCTTCCGGAAGTCTCACTATGTTCTTGCAATGCTCTACATTGGAGCTTGTATCGGTCACTGGAAGAACCTCGAGTGCTTTATGATTCCGTCCCTCGTTCTTTGGTTCCTGGATCGCGCTGCCCGTGGTATCAGAACGGCTCTACTACACCATAACTTCATCGAGGGCAAGGGCATGGGCTTCTCTGCTGCCCAGACTGCCTTGACGATTTTCCCGGACGCGGAGGACGGCGATGTCGTCCGTCTCGACTTCGAACATCCCCATGACGCGTGGCATATCGGTCAGCACTTCTATCTGTGTTTCCCCGAAAGCAGTATTTGGCAGTCCCACCCGTTCACTCCCCTTAACGCGCCCCTGACGGTGAACGGAAAGACGAAGCACTCGTACATTTTCCGTGCCAAGGGCGGCGAGACCAGAAAAGTGGCCGAGATCGCCGCACGAAAGCTCGCCGCCCTCTCCGGCGACAAGGGACATACTGCGCCCACGACGCCAGTGATACTGACGGGGCCATACGGAGACCCAATCATTCGAAATATTACCTCGGATGTCAACATTCTCTGCGTTGCTGGTGGTACTGGAGTGACGTACGTTCTTCCGGCTTTGATAAGCCTCAAGAGGCACTCGGCGAATTCTCGGAAGCTTGAGCTTGTCTGGGTCGTCAGACACATGAGCGACGTTGCTTGGATCAAACCCGAGCTTGATGCTCTAGAGACAAGCGATGGTCCAAAGGTGGTTATCCGCATCTTTGCAACGCGCGATGCTCGCAGTCTACCCCCGAGCCGATCTAGCAAGGCCATTGAGGCTTCTGAATCCGGATCTACGTCGGAAGATGCAGCTGGTTCCGATGAGAAGCAGGCTCAAGTATCGTCACTCGTTGTTACGGAGACGGCGAGCGGCGAAGCCTCTGGGCATCCCCAGCTAGACACTATTGTTCGGAACTTCGTGGATAATACTGTCTCTGGGAGAACGGCCGTATTTGCCAGTGGTCCTGGTGGTTTGATGTCCGACATGCGCGTTGCAGTCTCGAAGTGCAATTCAGTGAGTAGGGTATGGAGAGGAGAGGAGCGGTATAATGTGACCCTTATCCATGACGAGCGTATGGAAAGGTGATGATTGACAGTTACTTGCTTGGGTTTCCTGCGGCTTTCATTGTTGTCCAAATTCCTCAATCTTGATACCATTTTTCATAACTAGAAGTACTTAGACCAGTGCAACATACCCAAAAGTGTTCGTACAGTACTATTACGTGGCACTTGCTTCGACTTCTTTCATTCTTATTCGATCTCTCAGCCAGCACATTCTGTGCCTGTCTCTGGGTACGGCTTACAATGAAGTCGTCTTCCTCATTTTTTTTATTTTTATTTTTTTTTTTTGATAGGGAGCTTAGCAGATACTAGACATTACGTACATTTGCATAGCAAGGGTTAGGCATAAATGGGGCGCATCGCAGTCAGGGCATCGGCCAAATACAAGCGGCACGGAGATTTTAACGACGTGCCTCCCTCCATCTATGTCTTCTTGAGAATGGTATTGCTTGGATAGCGCCGCTGTCGAGGGTGCCATCAATCTGGCTGTCTGCACTTAAGCGTTCACAGCATGGCTTAGAGGCCCTTCCAGATCGTTGCTCGGAATCATGGCCGTTCCACAAAGGAACATGCATATCGTGATGAATGTAGGCTGACGCAATTGTCTGATGATGACCATGGATGAAATGGCAATTTATTGGAGACACTCGTAGTGATTCAATAGAATACTCCTCGCTGCTCTATGAGTGCAGTGCTGCGTCAAACCAGAAAGGAGGAGGGCGCGTTTGGAGACTATGAGTTTGCGCGAAAGATATGGGTGGACTTTTAATTGAACATGTTACGATATACTACCTCTGTGCAAGGGTCAGTGTGCACATAAGAGGGGGCTTGTTCCATGTGTTGAAAGCCTTCACGTGTTTCAAATCCCCATCTGCGTCCCACATGTCTTCTTCTCCCAAGGGAACAGGCACGCGCTGGATATCGTAGTGCCACAGCAACTTCGCGAGTATCAGTCTTAGCTCCAGATAGCTCAGATGTCTGCCAATGCATCCTCGTGGGCCGAGAGAAAATGGCTGACTGGATTCCTTGTTCTCTCTAGCAAAAGCAGATTCTATCCATCTCTCCGGAACGAAGTCATCGGGGTGGGAGAAGTTGCAGGGCGAGTGAGTCGCTGCCCAGCTGTATACAGATACCGTAGTTCCGCCAGGAAGGAATTGGTTGGCAACGGTGTCTCCGTGCTCCGGCACAGTACGCGTGAGACCCGTCGGCACAGGTGGAAAGATGCGCAACGCCTCGTCAATACACGCATTCATGTAAGGAAGTTCCTGGAGGTCCAGGAACTTCATGTCTTCGGCAGATGCAAAATTGAATCGTATCTCTTCCGTGAGTCTCTTATACGCGTGTGGGGTGCGCATAAGCCACATCGTCAGGCCCGAGAGAAGAGAAGCTGTGGTCTCGGAACCAGCAACTATGAACAGGGCGCTGTTGAGGATGATCTCGTCCTGGCTGACTCCACCCTTTTCGTTCTGGCGGAGAATGTAATACAGAAAATCTCGGTGCTCTCTCCGGAGGCCCTCGTCAATTCGCCTACCATTATGGTCAGCAGTTACAGTGGCAGGTGTCTGGGAAATCCCGTACTTGAGGCACTTTTCTCTGCTCAGCTCCAAATGACGGAACCTTTTCTCTCTGAGATCACTTGGAATGAGATTAACAAGTACCTTCTGCAGAAGACTCCCAGTCTTGAACATTCGCCTCGTAGCCTGCTCGTACGCCCCAGCCTTGATGGTCTGTGTAATGAGGGATACCCATGAATGGAAGACACCGTCTTTGAGACACCCGAATGGTTCGCCGAAAGCCATGTCACCTATGATATCGAACGTTGTGAAGTCTTGAACGAACGTGATTAGACGGGATTTTCCATGGAATTAATTGATGAAAACTCACTGAACCAGTCGCAAATATTGATCGCCGTGTGGCTGGCAGAGAACGGTCTCAGCTTATCGACGAAGAGATTTACATAGCCGCGGATGATGCTCTCTTGCTCCAGTAATGCCTTCTGGCTGAAGGCGTGCGAGAGCGCTCGCCTTTGGCGGGTATGGTTTGCATCATCAGCCATGGTCAATGTTGTAGATCCCGGTATGTCCTGCACGGATCCGACGCTGTGAACTTGATTAGCGCACGCGTCCGGCATCAGCCTTTCCCACATAGGTCAACGTCAATCTCACTGGATAGCTACCGAGTGTTAGTTTTCCAATTTTCTAGGTTCTGGATGAATGTGGTGCCTCAACTTGACGTACGGTCTTTATGAAATTGGTGGTGACCTTGGCGGTGGCCGTATATGTCCTTCCAAGCTTGTGGCTCGGTAAACGAAAGCTCATTTGGCATGATTCGGACGATTGGGCCTATGAATTGTCAAGACTGGTTCCCATGATCATGCAGGTACAAAATTGACCATATTTCAGATGCAACTGGTGGACATCGAATGGCCATCGTCCACGGAAAAGCCCCCAGATGCTGTATACCTATACCCAGATCAATCTGAAGGTCTCGGGACTGCGTTTGAGACTACCTACTGGTGAGATTCTCGCCAACAAGGGACCCGGATATCTAGCAAGAGGGTGAATGAAGACATTGTAAATGCATGCCCAAGCAGTATACAAAATGACCTGCCACAATTAGGCGTCGGCGACAACGTGAGATAGCTGACTGCTTACGATGGAAATGGCAGTGCAGCAGGCCCAAGTCAGTCCTGGAAGGATATCCATAACGGGGATTGCAGAACGACGGCATCAAACACAATTCAATCGCTGATGTATGCTGCGAGGGGGGATGATCTCAATTCAAGCGGGATTGTGCGAAAAGGGAGATGGTGCTCATAAGATCCAACAAAGAAACGCCATTTCAAATCTGTAAACGATTTTGACATCGCGGCGTCTTGAGCTGATATATGCTCAACGGATATCATCAGGCAGTGTGCGACTAGAGCAGACTGATGAAAACTGGACCTGGGTGGAGGTGTGAGGGGAAATGCTTATCCGACGTGGAACTTATCAGGTTATAGGGGTTAAAGTAGCGATTCTTAGCTACTAAGAGTAGCTTAAATAAAATAGAGAATCTATTTAGTGAGAATAATAAGCCCTATAAAAACTATATATAGAGTTTTTACTTATTCTTAGGGATATATATATAAGATATCTAATTTAATTTATTAATTAATAATTTAATTATATTAATTAATATACTAATAAGCTGTTTTAGTATTAAGAATAACCTATAAGTATATAATAATATTTCTAAATAGTAAAAAGATTTTTTAAAGAGTGTAAAGAACTTAGTTCTTTAAATTAATTAAGTTTAAGTTTTTATTACTTTTATTTAATATAATATACTATAAATCTTAAAGAATTCTTAAGAAATATAATTTATTAGTTTATTAATTTATTAATTTATTAATTTATTAAAAGTCTTACTAGTTAGGCTATTTCTTCTAGCTAATTAGGCTATTTCTTCTAGCTAATTAGGCTATATTTTACTCTTTAGACTAATTAGATTACTTCTTATTACTATATCTTCTAACTATTACTACTATAATAGCTATACTTATAATTAATTAAGATATTTTAAACCTTATAAAAAGTAATATTAATAGTATAAGAGGTTAAATTTATAAAATAGAGAAGCTTAAGAATAGCTTAATTATTAGAGGTTAAAAAGTCTATAAGTTTAAAGTATAAAGCCTTCTATAAGGTAATAAGCTAGAGGTCTTAACTAAGAAAGGTTTAAAAGCTATTAAGTTTATAGTTATAACGCAGCCCCCCTATAAAAAGACTATAGTAAAATTCACCCTATATATAGGTATAATTCTAGAAATACTATATAGGTATTTTAACCTATACCCTCTACTAATTAAGGAAAATAGTATTAAAACCCTATATATTCCTATTAATAGGTAAACCCTTATATAAAGTTAAATATATACTTTAGCTAAATAGACTAATAGAATAATAATAGTACTGGTTATATAGTATAAGGCTAATAGTACTATATATAGTAAAGCTAATTATATTAAAGTTAAATAGGTTACTAAAGCTCTTATAACTTAGTAATAGTTTTACTAAACTTTCTAATAAAGTTAATATTACTATATAAAAGATAACTTCTTAACTAAAGAGGTTATTAGAAGAGGTTCTTATAACTAAAAGTATAAAAACTCTACTATATATAGGGCTTTATACTTATCACTCTTCCTCTTCCTCCTCCTTATTAACCTATAATAAGTTCTAAAACTTTATAATATCTATATTATAAGAGATATATAAAAATACTAATCCCCTATAAAGTATACCTTTTTATAAGTAAATAGTTAAAGGTATTACTATATAGGATAATATCTATATACTAAATAAAACTCTTAAATTTAATAAGTACTTTTTTACTAATTAGTAATATATTATTAAGGTAGTAATAATTAAAATCTTTATAAATACCCCTAAAGGGGACTCTCTCTATACTATAATTAAAGTAATAAATAATAACTTTAAATACTTCTATATAGAGGCTATATATATCTCTAGCTATCTTAAAGAGTACCTCTTCTTTATATAAGTCCTCTATAATACTAAGGTAGAGGTAACTTAAACTTAAGTATAAGTATAAGTAAAGTAGGGGAGTATTAATAAATATACTTTATACTAAATAGAGAGAGTATTACTAATAATAGTATAGTTATTATAAAGGCGTTAGCTAGCCTAATTAAATAAGAAGACTATAATAATAATAATAACTTAATAGTAGATCGTAAAGTAGTAATAGAAATAGTATTAGTAATATAAGTAATATATAAGAGAGAGGATAGGTTAATAGTTTAGTAGTTTATAGTAATTAAGTAATTAAGTAATTATAAACTATATTATTATTAAAGTAAAGTTAAAGATTATAAGGTTAGATATATATATAAGTATAGTTATAGTTAGGAGAGTTATAATTATATAACTAAAAGCTATATATATTATTAGGAGGTATAGAGTTAGGAGGTCTGTCGCTCTCAGTAGATAAAAATCACTATAAACAGCTAGAGGCTAGTCTAAAAACTATAATAGGGGTTAATTTAGTATATTAACTATAGCTTACTTCCTCTAAGTTCTTAGTAAGTAGATATTTTTCTATTAAAGTTAAGGTATTAGTTAGCTAAGGTTTTACTAAGTACTTACTAGTAACCCTACTTAGTAATTCTTATAATTACCTCTTTCTCTAAAACTTTAGTTCCTAAAGTATATATATATATAATTATTCTCTAAATAGGTCCCCTCTATAGTTTTCCCTATTTAATTAGAGCTAACTCTTAATTATACCTTATATATCTAAATTACTTTATTAGTATATTTATAGTCTTATACTTATAGTGTTATAAAAAGGTAGTTAAGATTAAGAGGATAATATAGTTAGGGTTTATATTAAATAAAAATTAAATCTTAGTTTACCTTTTAGTAACTAAGTAGTTACTAAAAATAGGCCTCTCTTCTTAAAATAGTTAATAAAATCCTAGTAAAAGTTTAAAATATTATATAGTAGCTTATCTTATAATATACTCTTTGCTTTATATAGCCCCCTAAGTAAGTCTTATTAGCATAAGTATAAGCGTATTTAGGGGCGTAGTATATATGCCTATATAGTATAAGGTTATAGATAGGCTTATATTATAATAAAAGGTAATAATCCTAAGTATTTATAGGTATTTAATCGTATAGATAATAATAAGGGGATCGATATATTATAATAACTCTAGTTATTATTACTTATAGGTTTCCTCCTCTAGTAGGGAAAAGTAAGGGGAAAGATCATCTAAAACGTAACCTACTAAACTACTAATTATATAAGGTACTTATATAACTATATGTATTA
>NW_025544753.1:32656-34316 GCF_011800055.1 Colletotrichum gloeosporioides | reverse complement strand
TTTATATATTACCTTAATATATTATATATATAATTACTAGTAGTAGTATTATTAGCTATTAGTAGTATATTATCTATATAGTAATATATTATAGCTTTATTAAGTTTATAGTTACAATACAGCCCCCCCGCAAAAAGACTACAGCAAAATTCACCCTATACACAGGTATAATTCTAGAAACACTATATAGGCACTTTAACCTATACCCTCTACTAGTTAAAGAAAATAGTACAGAAACCCTATATATTCCTACTAGCAGGCAAACCCTCTAAACATCACAAAGTTAAACGCACACCCTAGCTAAATAGACTAGTAGAATAGTAACAGCGCTAGCCACATAGTATAAAGCTAGCAGTAGCAGCGCTATATATAGTAGGGCTAATCATATTAGGGCTAAATAGGTTACTAAAGCTCTTATAGCCTAGCTGATAATAGCTTTACTAAACCTTCTAGCGAGGTGAATACCACTATAAGAGAGATAACTCCTCAACTAAAGAGGTTATTATAAGAGGTCCTTATAGCTAAAAGTATAAAAACTTTATTACTATAGGTAGGGCTTTATACCTTTCCCTCTTCCTCTTCTTCACTTTTAAACCTATATTAATAACCTATCCTTATAGCTTATAATAAATCCTTCATAATATCTATACTATATAAAGCACTTAAGTTTACTAAGTATAAGCTAGGTAGTACCTTTATCTCTATAAATAATATATAATATATCTAGAATAACTTTAACCTTAATATACTTAACGAGAAGCTCCTATTTAAAAAATAATCTAAAGAAGACTAAAAGTATATAATCCTAATAGCCCTATTAATAAGCTTCCTAGAAGCCCCTATAAATAGTAATATTATCCCTCTCACTAAGAAAGTCTTAGATAATATTAACGTAGAGTTCAACTATATCCTTAGTTACCCTAATAAGTAGGACTTCTTCTCTAAAGTACTTAAAGGTACTAAAGAGGATATAAGCCTTATATAAAGCTTATTAGTAAGTACGCCTTACGCTAACTAACAGAGAGAGTATTACTAATAATAGCACAGCTACTATAAAGGCGTTAGCTAGCCTAATTAAATAAGAAGAGAATAATAGTAATAAATAGCAGATAGCAAAGTAGTAATAGAGATAGTATTAGTAGCGTAGGTGATATATAAGAGAGAGGATAGATTAATAGTTCAGTAATCTATAGTAATTAAGTAATTAAGTAATTATAAACTATATCGTTATTAAAGTGAAGTTAAAGATTATGAGGTTATTAACTAACGTGCATATATAAGTGTAGCTATAGTTAGGAGAGCTATAATTATATGACTAAAAGCTATATATATTATTAGGAGGCGCAGAGTTAGGAGGTCTGTCGCTCTAAGTAGGTAAAAATCACTATGAACAGCTAGAGGCTATTATAGCTTTATAGTTATTTTTATTAAGTATAAATACTACTTTATTATAAAGTAAAATAATAAATCCTAATTTTATTAATATAGCTTTTAAGTAGTTATACTATAGTTTAAGGCTTTATTTTAACCTATATAAAGCTTTAATAAGTTTATAGTAATATTTATTATTATTAAACTTATAGTTATAATTAGGATTAAATTCTAACTTATTAGTAGTTTTATTATATAAAAAACCTATTAGTAATATTATATATATATC
>NW_025544753.1:14540-32556 GCF_011800055.1 Colletotrichum gloeosporioides | reverse complement strand
TATAAATCTATAGCTCTTAGGTCTATAAGTAATAGAAAAGGTTTCTAAGTAATTAATACTAATATATTAATTAAAACCTTAAATAACCTATTTTGTTTTATATTTATATATATTATTTATTTTATCTTTTAATTTTATAATATATACCTATCTACNTCTTACTTTATATTTATATATATTATTTATTTTATTTTTTAATTTTATAGTATATACCTATTTACTACTTAATAGATAAATATTATTTAGTTTTTTTATAATTTCCTAAGTTTTTATATCTTCTATTTAAGTTACTTCTAGTTATATAGCTTAAATCTAATTATCTTTATAAGGAGAATTTAAAGTTTATCTTATAGTAGAAAGCTTATCTAATATAATAACTAATAGTATATAAGAAGCTTTATTAATAGTATTAGTTTTAGTAATACTATTATTATTAGTTATAATATTATTATTTATTTTATATATACTAAGAATAGGGTAGTCCTAAATAGTAAATAATAGTATATTTTTAGTATTATTAATTATATTATTAACTTATTAGTAGTCTTTTTTAGCTTTTTATAATAGGGAGGGGATCTCTATAAGTAACTTAGATTTTTCTTTATTTATTTCTCTATTATTAATACTAGTAGTTTTCATACTATTATTATATGAACTACTTATATTAGTATTAATCTTATTATTATTACTATTATTAATAGTATTATTATTATTTATATTTATATTATTATTACTATTAATAATAGTCTTATTATTTAGATTCTTAAGAGTATTATTAGTTATAGTAATATCTCTACTTATAGTAGGATTATTACTATAAGAGATAGATTAATTAGAAATATCTCTTAGTAGACTATTATAGGTAGTATTATATCTATTATTATTAGGTATAATACTACTATTTATATCTTTAAAGTAGGTATTTATATTTATAGGAAGCTCTTTATAATAAGAAATAAAGGTATTCTTTAAGATTTTAATATCTTAAGATTATAAAGCTCTTCTTAGTTATATATCTTAGATCTTATAACTATTAGATCTATAATTAATTATATAACTTTAATATACTTATATATCTAGTTTTTTTATAAGTAGATCTTTATTCTTATAGTAGTATATACTACCTTATACCTTTATATTATTAATATTAGGTTTTATATTATTCTTTATTTTATAAGGCGTTTTATACTTAATAGAGCTATAAGGAGTCCTATTATATATATAAAGAGTAATATAGAAAGCTTCACTTTATAAGTAATATAGTAAACCTGAATTATATAGTAAGGTTCTTATTTTATTAACTATAGTATATATAGTACACTCTATAAATCTATTAAGTTTATATATATAAGGAGGTCTTTTATTATATATTATACTACTTTTAGTATATATAGCTTTAAAGTGTTTATTATTAAATTCTTTACCTCTATTAGTAGATATTTCTTTTATTCTTTTATTATTATTATTATTATTAACTTTAGNATTTCTTTTATTCTTTTATTATTATTATTATTATTAACTTTAACTTAAAATTTAAGAAAAGTTTCACTAATAGTATACTTCTCTTTATTTTTAAGTAATCTTCCCTATATAAAACGGGTATATTTATCTATAAAGATAATAAAAAGGTTATATTTATTATAAGTAGTAGGCGTTATAAGCCTATATAAATCTAAAACTATATAATCTAAATAATTTAGATTTTTATTATAAACTTGTTTTTTATTAGCTTTAGTTATAAATTTGCCTTAATAATAGGCTTTATAGGGCTGTAATTTATTATTATTATTATTTATATCTATATTTATAATAGTATTATCCTTTAATTTTAAAAGGCTTTGTATATATATATATCCTAGACGTTTGTGCCATAGTTGGAGGCTATTATTATTATTATTATTATTATTATTATTATTTATATTATTATTATTTGTAGTATTGTATATATAGTTATTATTATTATTAATAGGAAATTAGAAGAAATATAAGTTATTTCGTTTTACCTCTATAGTAATAATATAATCTTTATTAATATTATATAAAATAGGTTATTTCTATATAATAGAAGTAATACCTAAAGAATCTAGCTTAGATTAACTAAGTAGATTAATACCTAGTTTAGGTATATAATAAATATCTTTTAATATTATATTATTATTATTAGGATATATTATTAAATCACCCTTTATAGTAGAAGTAAGAGTTTTTACTTCTCTCTATATTATTATTTTATTTATTTTTATAGGATTTTTTATAAAGTTATAGTTATTAACTATATAAATAGTAGTTATAGTATTAATATAAAAATTAACTATTTTTTCATTCTTATTAGTATAACTCCTTACTTTTCCTTTTTCTTTAATAAAAGATTAGTTAATTAAATAACTTAAAGAAGGATTATTAGTATTATTATTTACATTATTAGGAGTAGTATAACTTATATTCTTAAAGAGAATATCCTCTTCTTCTTTATTAAAAGATAAATCTATTAAATCTATAGGATTTTTAGAATTATTAATAGATATATAGGGGGTAATATTATCTATAGTAGTTATATTAACTATTTCTTTTTCTTCATCCTTAATATTAGTAGTACTAATAGAGAGCTTTTTCTACTAATTAGATACTTTTTTAGGATATAAAAAAATATAGTTTTTTTTAGTATAGTTTATTTTCTTATAATTTTTATAATATAAACCTTTCTATTCTTTCTAAGGTTTTTTACTTATTTTATTTTTATTTTTCTTTTTATTATTTTCTTAGTTTTTATTTTATTTTTTATTTTTATTATTACTCTTAGTAGTAATATTATTAACTATTTCTTTACCTCTTTTTCTCTTATATTTATTTATAAGATTAGTATATAAAGAGTTTAGGTTATAAATAGAAAAGTTAATCTTAAGAAATTTAGTTATAGAGGTTATAAAAGTATTATAAATCTTATTTAGACTATTAAATATATAAACTATAACTACTTAATCTAGTAATTTAAGTTTATTATANAATAAGTTATTTATAGGTTTTTTTATTTTATTTATATAATCTTCTATAGATTTAAAGTTATTTAAGGAAATATTAAAGAACTTTTTATAAGTTAAAAACTTATTTATAGAACTTATAGACTTATATAGGGACTTTAGATAATTTTAAGCTAAATAATATCTTTATTATCTTTTATAACCCTAAGTAGATTATTATTATAGAATAACTATATATAACTTAAAACTTTATAGTTTTTATCTAATTTATTTTTAGATATAAACTTAATAAAGTTTATAATAATATCTTTACTATATAGTAGGGCTTTTATATATATAGCTTATACTTTATAGTTCTTAGAGCTTATAAGTTTAGGGAACTAAACCTTAGGATTAGTTATTATTACTTTATTACTATATAATATATAATTATAAGTTTTATAAAGGTTAAATAATAGTAAGGTTATATAACTAAAAAGTTATTATATATATAGTATAGTAGTTCTTATAATAAAGTTATAATAGTTATAAACCTAAAAGGTTAGAATTTAATTAATAAAAAAGAGTAGTTTTTATTCCTTCTCTTTAATTAATATCTTCTTTAACTAAACTTCTATCTAACTAAGGAGATATATATCCTATATAGTAGATTAATTAAGAAGAAGTTTATTATACTATAAATATAAGTTTAAACTAAATTAAAAATAGATTAGAAAATAGTTTAAAGAGATAATCTAAGGGATATAAATTAAATAAAATAGTAGTAAGAGACTATCTACTTAAGGAAAGATTAATAGAAATATAGTTAATTTATATAAGATTAGTTATATAGATTTATAAGAAGTATATCTTATAGAACTAAACTATTAATCTAGTTAATATATTAGCTTCTATATAGGTAGTATAAATAGAAAAGTATTTAAAGAATTAATTTTTAGTATATATAACTTTTAAGTAGAGGTAGAGCTTTATAGGTAAATAGGGGAGAAATAAAGAAGTAGAAAGAATAGAGGTTATCTTTAAACTAAATTTATAACCTATTAGTATAAGAATAAATATATTTAGAGGTATAGTATATATATTTGTATAGTATAAGGTTATAGATAAACTTATATTATAATAAAAAGTAATAATCCTAAGTACTTATAAGTATTTAATTATATAGATAATAATAAGGGAATTAATATATTATAATAACTCTAGTTATTATTACTTATAGGTTTCCTCCTCTAGTAGGGAAAAGTAAGGGGAAAGATCATCTAAAATATAACCTACTAAATTACTAATTATATAAGGTACTTATATAACTATACGTATTATATAATTAATATTATAGTTATAGGTTATAATAAATAGAGTATTTTTATATAAGGTTTAGTACCTTAAACTTTATTTGTTTATTTTATATAGAATATTAAAGTAAGTTAAGCGTTATTATNACTTTATTTATTTATTTTATATAGAATATTAAAGTAAGTTAAGCGTTATTATTATTCTTATTTATTATTATTATTATAAAAGAATGTTATATATTTATAAGTCTTACTAAGGGAGTAGGTTATATAACTAATATAAGCTTTATAAGCTTATAATTTAAAGATATTTAAGAGGATAACTTCCTCTTAAGTAATATATATTTTTTATAAACTCTTTAGTCTCCTCTAATTATTAACTCTTAGTAATTATAAGTTTAGTTTATTAGAATTTTAACTTATTTCTTTATTACTACTAAAATATTTTATAGAATAAATAGGTCTGTTTTTTCTTTCTTTTTATACTTCTACTTATATATAACTATTATCTATACTTTATAAAATATTTTATTTTTTAAGAAAGTTTTTAAAATAAACTTTTATTCTAAAACTATATAAATTAAGTTAAAAACTTAAGCCTCTACCTATTTATAGTGATTTTTACCTACTTAGAGTAATAGACCTCCTATCTCCACGCCTCATAATAATATATATAGTCTTTAGTAATATAATTATAACTCTCCTAACTATAGCTACACTTATATATATATATTAGTTAATAACCTTATAATCTTTAACTTTACTTTAATAATAATATAGTTTATAATTACTTAATTACTTAATTACTAACTACTAAACTATTAACTTATCCTCTCTTTTATATATTACTTATACTACTATTAAATACTATCTCTATTACTACTTTGCTATCTACTATTAATTATACTATTATTAGTAATACTCTCTCTATTTAGTATAAGGTATACTTATTAATAAGCTTTATATAAGCCCTATATCCTCTTTAGTACTCTTAAGTTACTTTAGAAAAGAAGTTCTACTTATTAAAGTAACTAAAGATATAATTAAACTTTATATTAATATTATCTAAAGTTTTTTTAATAAGAGGGATAATATTACTATTTATAAAGGTTTCTAGGAGATTTATTAATATAATTATTAAGATAATATACTTTTAGTTTTCTTTAGATTATTCTTTAAATAGGAGCTTCTTATTAAATATACTAAAGTTAAAGTTATTCTAAATATATTATATATTATTTATAGAAATAAAAGGATTACTTAACTTATACTTAGTAAACTTAAGGATTTTATATAGTATAGATATTATAAAGGATTTATTATAAGCTATAAAGTAAAGAAAAGGAAGAGGGAAAGGTATAAAGCTCTACTTATAGTAGAGTTTTTATACTTCTAACTATAAGGACCTCTTAAGATAACCTCTTTAGTTAAGAAGTTATCTCTTATATAGTAGCGTTACTAAGTTATAAGAGCTTTAGTGACTTATTTAGCCTTACTATAATTAGCCCTACTATATATAACGTTATTAGCCTTATACTATATAACTAGTATTATTACTATTCTACTAGTCTATTTAGCTAAGGTATATATTTAACTTTATATAAGGGTTTACTTATTAATAGGAATATATAGGGTTTCTATACTATTTTCCTTAACTAATAGAGGGTATAAGTTAAAATGCCTATATAGTGTTTCTAGAATTATACCTATATATAGAGTGAATTTTACTATAGTCTTTTTATAGGGGGGCTGCATTATAACTATAAACTTAAAAAAGTTAAAAACTTATAAGGACTAATTAGTTTAGTTTAATTATTTTAAGATTACCTATATTATTTATAAATATCTAGGAATTTATTAATCTAAATAAGCTTAATATATTTAATTTTAAAAATACTAAGAGAATAAATATCCCTTCTCTTAAGAACTATATTAACTAGCTTAATAAAGAGAAATAAGATATTTATAATAAAGAGATTATAAAATAAATAGAAGATAGAACTTATAAGGATAAGTAAGAGAAAGTAGTAAATACTTATTAATAATAAGCTATTAGTAAGAATAAAGTTAATTAAGTTCCTATTACTCTTATATTTATTAATATATTAGCAGTCTAGGTAACCTATATAAGTAGGTATTATAGTTTACTCTATATATTTTTTTTCTATACTTTAAACCTAATAGTAGTATTTTAACCTATACCTAATCTTAATAAAGTAAATAAATAAATCTTAGTATAATTAGTTATTAACTTTTAGCTTAACTTATCCCTAGTAGAAGAGGGTAGGTAGGTAAGTAGTAGAGTAGTAAAACATACTAGTGAGAGTGTTATTTATAATACTATTATTAGCTAGAGCTTAGCGATAGCTTAAACTTATACTTAAGGGTATAAACTTAATAATATAACTTTTTACTATTATAGCTAAAAGGGTTCTTATAGCTATAATATAAGAACTTAACTATTTAAATAAGGCTTTAAGCTTATTCCTTATATCCTCTTCCTATATATATAGTAACTTTATATAATATCTATCCCCTTCTTTAAATATATATATAAATTAAGTAAAGCTAAGCTAGATAACTTAATTTATAAAACTAAAGTTAAAGGAATTAAGGACTTTAGTTATAACTTACTTATTTATACTAATAAGATAACCCTTCTTAAATTTACTTAGCTATACTTATTTATTAAGTTTATAGTTATAACGCAGCCCCCCTATAAAAAGACTATAGCAAAATTCACCCTATATATAGGTATAATTCTAGAAACATTATATAGGCACTTTAACTTATACCCTCTATTAGTTAAGGAAAATAGTATAGAAACCCTATACGTTCCTACTAGTAGGCAAACCCTCACATAAAGTTAAACGTACACCTTAGCTAAATAGACTAGCGGAATAGTAATAGCACTAGCAGCGCTATATATAGTAAGGCTAATTATATTAAGGCTAAATAGGTTACTAAAGCTCTTATAGTTTAGTAATAGCTTTACTAAACCTTCTAGTGAGGTGCTATAAACGCTACTATATAAGAGATAACTTCTTAACTAGAGAGGTTATCTTAAGAGGTCCTTATAACTATAAGTATAAAAACTCTATAAGTAGGGCTTTATACCCTTCCCTCTTCTTCTTCCTCACCCTATAGCCTATAATAAATCCTAAAGTATCTTCATAATATTTATGCTATATAAAGTACTTAAGTTTATTAAGTATAAGCTAAATAGCACCTTTATCTCTATAAATAATATATAATATATCTAGAATAACTTTAACCTCAGTATACTTAATAAAAAGTTTCTATTTAAAGAATAATTTAAAGAAAACTAAAAGTATATTATCCTAATAACTTTATTAATAAGTTTCTTAGAAGCTCCTATAAATAGTAATATTATCCCTCTTATTAAAAAAGTCTTAGATAATATTAATATAGAGTTTAATTATATCTTTAGTTACTCTAATAAGTAGGACTTCTTCTCTAAAGTACTTAAAGGTACTAAAAAGGATATAGGCCTTATATAGAGATTAGTAAGTATACTTTATACTAAATAGAGAGAGTATTATTAATAATAGTATAGTTATAAAGGTATTAGCTAGTTTAATTAAATAAGAAGAATAGTAGATAGTGAAGTAGTAATAGAGATAGTATTTAATAGTAGTATAAGTAATATATAAGAGAGAGGATAGGNTAGTAGATAGCGAAGTAGTAATAGAGATAGTATTTAATAGTAGTATAAGTAATATATAAGAAAGAGGATAGGTTAATAGTTTAATAGTTAGTAATTAAGTAATTAAGTAATTATAAACTATATTATTATTAAAGTGAAGTTAAAGATTATGAGGTTATTTAGTGTTACTATTATATAACTAAAGGCTGTGTATATTATTAGGAGGCGTGGAGTTAGGAGGTCTGTCGCTCTAAGTAGGTAAAAATCACTATAAACAGCTAGAGGCCTTTAGCTATACTTATTTAAAACTATAATTAATAAAGATAATTAATCTATAGTAGTTATATAGCCTTAAAATTAATATAGATATAGTTAAGGCTATTAATAATAATCTTAATACTTATAAATATCTTATAAGCTTTCTTAAGATAGCTAAAGCAGCCTAAGTAGAATATTAGTAAGTTAAGAAGGGTAAATATATTAAGAGTATAGCTAATAGTAGTAAAGCTCTTCCTATATTAAGACTATATAGTAGAGTAGAAGATATTATTTATAGTATAGATATCTAAATAGTAGAGGAGACTTAGAAAATAGGTATAGATTATATAGCGAGGCATCTAGTGATACGCTATACGCCTTATAAGGGAGCCTTAGTGAGCGCTTACTAAGGAGTGGGTTATATAAGCTGTATAGGCCTAATATACTTAAGATATAAGGGGTACTAAGAGTATAATATCCTCTTAAAAAAGATATACCTTTATTTAACTCTTTAGTCTCCTCTAACTATTACTTATATAATAGTTATAAGCTTAGTTTATTAAATTTTACCCCTACCTTTACTAGTATATTATAACTACTTATAAGAGTAAGTAGGACTCTCTCTTTTCTCTTTCTAAACTAATTATAACTAACTACTAAGATATCTACTCTTATTAAGAACTAATTTATAAGTTCTAAATACCTCCTAAGGACTTAAGAGGACTAAGATAGCTAGATTATCTCTTTTAAGTTTAACTATATTCTTATAAGAATTTAGAAATATATTAACCTAAATACTCTAGATACTCTAAACCTCTTTAAGGATTAATATAAGAATACCCCTAAGGTCTCTACCTTTATAGAAGAGGACTATATTTAATATACTTATAAGTACTTAGAATACTATTATTACTAGACTATAGAGAATTAGGGGCTTAAGGGTATTTTACTTACCCCCTCTACTTCTAAGCTTAAATACCTAGTAAAGCTTTTAATTAAGGATCTAATACTCTTTAATTACTATAAGCTATATCTCTATATATAGGAGATTTAAACTAAATATAGAAGAGATATTTAAGTAATAGACTTTTATAAATACTAAGAAATCTAGAACTAGGTTATAAAGACTACTAATAAAGAACTTTTAAACCTTATCTAGCTTAAACTTTTAATAAAAGTTAAGCTTAAATAAGAGGTTTAAGGAAATACTCTTAAAACTATACTTATAATAACTTAAGGAAATACTCTTATAACTACTCTTAGAATATCTTAAGAGATAATTATAACTTATAATAAAACTTAAACTACTATAAACCTTATAATAAGTAGTAAAACTCCTTACTATACTCTCTAGATAGTAATCTATACCTTAAAGGAATACTTTATAAGAGGAGAATTAGTAATTATTACTACTATAAGAGAAGAATATCTCACTATACTTAAGAAGGTATCTTATTTATTAATTAATCTTAAAGACTTCTATACTCTCTAGTTTATAGCCTTTAATAAGGGATTAAATTATAGTATTCTAGAAGTATAAGGAGTACTTATAGTAAGAAACTTCCTTTAAGTTATTAAAATTTACTTTACTCCTAATTAAGTTACTTAATATCTTTAGGACTATATAGCTCTTAAAGAGAGTAGTTAGATAACCCCCTCTCTTAAAGAGATAGGAACTCTATTTAAAGGAGTTATAAACCTATAAATCTAGTAGAAAAAGGGCTATTTAAATAGTTACTTTATAATACTTAGGGGAAGATCTAACTTATAATAAAACTTAGGTAATACTAAGATATACTTTAAACTTTAAAACTCTCTAGGTAATATTTAGGACTATTTATACCTTAATTATATAAATATAAACTTTATAGCTTAGTATACTTAGTCTCCTATATAATATACCTAAATAGAGTTCTCTCTTATAGGAAAATACTTATATAAATATACTCCTTAATTTACTTAGTAGTAGAAGAGTAATATTAAAAATAAAGCTTTTAGTAAGAAGTATAAAGCTTTTTATAAGGTTTTTATTAAAAATAAGTAAGCTATAGCTAAAAAGATTAATAAATTAAAAGGATAGAAGTATACCTCTATAAGTATTCCTTTAAATAGGTTTACTATTATAGCTATCCTCTAATCTATTTTAAACTTTCCTCTTCTTTAAGAAGAAAGAGGGTTCTTAATTAAGGCCTTTTTTATAAGTATTACTAATTCTACTCCCCTTTAGTACTTAACTATTATAGATATTAAGGTATCTACTTATCTTATTAATAATCTTAATTTTCTTAAGGATTACTATAAACTAAATAAACTAAACTAAGTTATAACTAGTTTATAATCTCTTTATATTAGAAGAATAAGTATTAAAGTCTTTAAGAACTCTCTAAATAAGCTTAGAGGAGTTAATATAGAGGATTTCACTCTAAAGAATATCTCTTATATAGAAGGTTTTTATATTAACTTAATCTCTAAGTACTACCTTAAGATAGTTAGTATTTAGTATTATAGAGGTATTATTAAGCTTTATTTTAGAAGTAGTAAAAGTTTTACCCTCTATAAACTTATCTATAATAATAAAAGAGTATTTTTCTTTAAATATAAGCTTTTTTCTAATTATTTCTTTATTCTAAATTACTCCTTATTTTATATTAATATAAGCTACTTTAGAGAAATTAACTTTATCTATATAGCTATATCTAAAAACCCTTTATAACTATTATTTAAACTAAAACCTATATATAGTAATTCTACTTAGTTATAATACCTTTACTCTAAATATCTTAAGCTTAATACTCTTAAGTATTTAATCTAAAATACTTAAAGAGTAAAAATTAGAGACCTAATATAGTTAGAATATAAGGAATATATAATAACTTATATATAGAAAATAATTTTAAGAGGACTTTTAGAAAACTATAGCTTATACCTATATTAGAGAATACTTTAGGATCTTTTTAACTACTTAGTTACTTTATTAGAAGCTTTATAGTTTCTATTTATTAAGGATAAATACTTTAGAAAACTTTATAGCTTCTACTTTTACTTAAAAACGTATTTTAAAGTATTCTATATAATCTTAATATTTAAAAATTAGGTTTTTAAGTAAAAAGGAGTACTTATTTATAAAATATAATAAGATAATAAGTAAGTAGTTATTAAGATCTTTAGCTATATTAAATATAAGAGATAAGCTAAAGAAAAGGGGATTAATCTAAAGCTTCCTCTACTTTATATAAAAAAGCTTATAGGGGGGATTAAGAGAGCTAGAAAAGAAGTAATTACTAAAAATATTAAGATAAGAATAATAGTAAATCTACTAGAAGAGCTATAAGATAAATTAATACTTATAAGAATTCTCCTATTTAATATAAGCTTATACTCCTTAATAAACTAGAAGTTATTAAATAAGGTTAAATAGGAGTAATTTAAAAAGTATATAAATTTATAAGTACTAGTCTATAGGGTTCTAGAATCTCTTAATTTTTAACTTTACTAAGGTGGGATATATATTTATAGTTATAGAGTATATCCCCTAAGAAGAGAAAGAGAGAGAGAGATAAAGAGGAGAGAGTTTAAAGTAGCTCTATATAGGTATATTAGGTATCTTATAAGATATATACTAAATATATATAATCTCTATAAAGTATAAATCTTAACTCTTAAGAGAGTAATTATTACTTATAATATTATATTTAATAAGAGTAAGTTCTACTTAAAAGAGGACTCTAAGGAATCCTTATAGATTAGGGAAACTAGAGTAACTATAAACCTTATTAAAAAACTAATTAACTTCTCTAGTTTAATCCTATAAGGACTTAATATCTTTATAAATAATAATTTTATCTTAAGAGAAGAGGTTACTATATAAATACTATAGTAAAGTATAAAAAGTAAAAACTTAATTAAGAGAGCTTAATAAGCTTTACTTATACCTAAGTATACCCCTAATTTACTTAGTTAGAGATATCTTAAAAGTAGTATTCCTACTATTAGCTTTAAAATAATAAAGGAGTTAAATATATTAAGTAGAGAAGAGTATTTAACTATAGATAAAGTTAGCTTAAAACTAGTAATAAAGTTACTTAAAAAATAGAACTCTTTAGATTTAATTAGTAACTTAAAAGAAAGCTCTCTTTAACTCTAAGATTAGCCTAACTTAGAGAATATTAGTAAAAAAGCCTTATAGCTACTATAAAAGTACTTATATACTTATAAAGTATAAGAAAAGTTATACTTAAGTTAGTAAATTACTTCTATTTAAAAGAAGGCTTTTATACTTATAGCTAATATACTATCTATACTATATATCACTATAGAGTAAATAAATAATCTCTTTTTTACTACTTTTATACTATTTTAGTAAAAAGAAAATAAAAAAGACTTATAATATAATACCTTATACTTAATAGTATAAAGTACTACTTAAAAACTCTTAAGGAAGGAATTCCCTTATAAGATAGATCTATAGAAGTAGAAGCTAAAGTCTCTTCTTAAAAAGGAAGATAGACTATATTATACTATACTTTTAGCTCTCCTAAAGAACTAGAATAATCTAAAGAAACTACTTAAAGATATATAAATACTATTCTATATAGCTATTTAGGAAGAAATTAAAAAGTTACTTTATAAAGGAATATAGAGGTTAATAAACTATAGATATATATACTTAAAACCCCTCCCCCTAAAGTAGGTATTTACTTATAAGCTTAATAAGGATAGCTATCTAAATTAGTATAAAGTAAGGATCTATATAAGAGGGAATCTTTAGAAAAGAGGACTAGAAGAGATATATATAATAACCTTTATAGCTTATATATTTAGAGTTATTATAGTACTTATAGTAGAGTTTAATTTAAAAATACTCTAATATAATATTATTAATACTTTTCTTAATATAGATATACTAAAGGATAGAGTACTAGTTACTTATAAGCTTCCTCTTAGAAGTATAATACTCCTTATAGATTATATTATTAAAAACTTTAATAGTAAGTATACTAAACTTAAGAGAGTACTCTATAAACTTTATAATATACTACTCTTATAATATAAAGAGTTCTACTTAATACTTAAGAGTTTAAGACTTAAGGCTTTAAAAGAGGACTTATATTTATTCTAAAATATAAACTAAAAAGTCTTTATTATCTTCTATATTAATAATATTCTTATACTATTTTATAAGGATAATAAATAGCACTTAAGAAGGGTAATTAATAAGATACTAAAAGCTTATAAGGTTAAAAAGTAAGACTTTATTAAGTAGTATTTTAAGGTATAAGTTATTAGGGATTAGGTAACTTATAAGATCTACCTTACTTATAACTTATATATATAGAAGATTACTACTTATTTTAATCTCTATAATAAAATATATCCCTCTATATTACTTCTACTAAAAAAGCTTATAAAGAATAAAGGCTAGGTAACTCCTTAATAAGTAAAGTTATTCTAAGAAATAGTAAGGTTTATTTTATATATAGCTATCCTTTTATAAGTAGATATAGCCTTCTTATCTTTAGTCCTCTTATAATTTCTTATAAACCCTTCTAAAAAACACTTTTATATAATAAGATATATAATTTACTACCTTTTTAGTACTTACTACCTTATAGTTTATTTTAGTAGCTTAAGAGGTAAACTTAGAGGTATAATAGTTCTTCTTATTACTAGAGATACCTTATTTATAGATAACCTAAAGTCTTACTAATCCTTATAAGGATATATTATAATAATATTTAGAGGAATAATCTAATAGAAAACTATAAGATAAGTAACTATTACTATATTAACTATAGAAGCTAAGCTCTTAAGTTTTAATAAGACTATAAGAGAAATAATTACTCTTTAAAGACTTTTTAAAGAAATTAAACTTAATCTTAAGAATATATAGAAAATTCACTATAATAATTAATAAATAATCTATCTTATTATAAGTAATAGAGAATATATCTCTACTTATTTATACTATATAGATATTTATAATATATAGTTAAAATAAAAATATAAGAAAAGAAGCTTTAAAGTGGTTTATATACTAACTTCTAAGATACTAATAGATAGACTTATAAAAAACCTCTTATAAATAAAGTCTAAAAACTTTAGAAACTTTCTTAACCTATAGGATATAAGATATTTAATTATATCTATAGAGCTATAAGTAAAAAATACTTATAAGAACTTTTCTTTTTAAAACCTAAAAAGTACTAAAAAAAAAGTATAAGACCTAAGAATTCTATATAAGTACTAAGCTAATCTAACTACTTATAAAATATAAAAATAACCTTCCCCCTTATAAAAACTAGAAACTTATAAGTACTTAAGGTCTATTATATATAATATCTAAGAGATTAAAGACCTCTTTAAACTTTTTAACCTAATTAAGATTAGAGAAAATACTTCTTATAAGCGCTATTAAGTTATAGTTAATATACTTATAAATACACTATATATAAGTATTATAGGTAATAATAATACTTTTATAAATAGAGATATAATAAGGAGTACTCTTATAAATACTTATATAACTAGTAAGAGAGGAAATAAAGCTAAGAGCTATATTAAAATTAAAAACATTAAGAGTACTTATAATAATAGAGGTTAGGTAAATAGGAATACTTATAGTAGTAGAGGTTAAGTAAATAGAAATACTTATAATAGTAAAGGCTAAATAGATAGAAATATTTATAGTAATAGTAGCCTAAATATAAGGGATAATATAAGAATTTCCCTAAGAATTATATAAGTAAATAATAAGAACTAAACTAGAAATACTTATAAGAGTAGAGGTAAGAGTATTTAAAACTATAAGGATTAAGTCTAATAAGCCCTTATTATAAAGAGTACCTAATCTAAATCTCTAAGGAGTATTCTTAGCTTAATACTTATAAACCTCCTCCTCTTTAGCTTTAACCTCTTTTAAAGTTTCCTCTTATTTATAATAAGTAATTTCTTAGGAGTTCTTATATATATTAATAAGAGTATAATTAAATAGATATCTCTTAAAAACCTTATTAAGATATTCTAAGTAATAATCTAAAATACTAAGAGAGAAAGAAAAGTATTAAGTATTTATAATATTAGGAGTAGAGGTTTAAATAGGAGGAATACTTATAGACTAATTACTTATTAGAGGAGTATAAAAGTTAGAGAGAGTAAAAGACTTATTTCTACTTTAAATAAGTACTTTATTTAATTTAGTTATTTTATCCTCTTAAATATCCTTTTCCTCTTAAAAGTATTACTTACTCTATAAACTATAATTTCTTAATAAATAATAAGGAGTATTTTTAATTAGAAGGAAAAGCTAGCTCTTAAAAGTAATATAGTTTTAAATACTAAAAGTACTTATAAAGAGAGAAAAAAGGATTAAACTAAGAGTATTTATACTAAGATACTAAGCACTTATTATAAGCTTCTAACTAGATCTACCTAAAAATACTTAATAAATAGGAGTACTTATAAGAAAGTAAGAAGGAGTTATATTAAGAAGATAAAATATAAGAGATAGAGATATACCTATATTAAAAAACCCTTTAGAGTAAATAACCTTATTAAGAGTATTTTTAGGTATATTTATAGAAATCTACTTACTAATAACTTTCCCTATATAAACCTTCTTATAAAGGGTTAAACTTTTACTCTTACTTATAAATCTTTAGTTATATCTATATTACTTAAGTATATTCTTCTAAGTATTAATCTAAGTTAAATAATACTACTTATAAGTTAGTAAGTTAATAAATAAAAGGCTTATAAATACTTTTATATTATTAGCACTCTTAATAGACTTTTTATTTATAGTATTAGCTTAATAATAAGTAGTATTATATACTCTATAAATATACTTTTAAAGCTCTTATAGAATAAGCTTATAAGGACTATATCCTATATACTTATAGAAATTATAATAGTTAATCTTATATAAGCGAAAAAAGACTCTTAGGTAGTAGGTATTACTTATAAAGCCTTATATATACTACTTATTAAAAGGATCTCCCTTATTATAGTTATATAGTTAGTAACTAAGAAGAAATCTCTTAATTAAATATTTTCTTAAAGAGAAAGAAATAAGTATAATATTATCTTATAAATAGAAAAATACTTACTATAATCCTTATCCTTATCTTTACTTAGGATAAAAGCAGCTTGCTTATACTTATAATTAGTAGTATTAGTCCTCTTTAAAACCTAAATAGGTTTCTAAATAAGCTTTTAAATAAGCTCTTAAGTAGGCTTTTAAATAGGCTTAGGAGTAATAGTTTTATAAGAGATAGGAGTACCCTTATAAATAGGCTAATTCTATTTATAAGAATAGTATATAGATTTAAACTTATAAGTAGACTAGACTTATTTTTAGATAATATTAAACTTTATAAGATTATATTTAAAAGTAGGATAGAAGCTCTTATTACTAGAGGACTTATAAGGGACCTAAATATTCTTAAAATTAAGGTCCTTATTATTAATATTAAACTTATCTTCTACTTATAAAGTAGTTAACTAATAGTTCTAGAAATAAGTTAATAGTACTTACTATTATCTTTATCCTAAGAAGATAGAATCTTAATAAGTACCTTATCTTACTTACTAGTAAGCTTATTAGTATTATTATCTTAATAAGTTTACTAAGTACTCTTAGCTTTATAGTATACCTATAACTCCTTTATAGAAGTAGAGTAGTTAATATAGCTAGTACCTATCTTTATATAAATATAATATTATAATATAAAGATAGAGAACTTAAGAGAAGGAAAGATCTTATAAGAAAATAAAGAAAGAGAAAGTAGGAAGAGAGGGATTACTATATAAGTAATAAAAGGGATCTTATAAGTAATATAAAATAGTACTTATAAAATATAAAAATTAAGATATATAAAGAAAGAAAAATTTCTATAAAAAGGCTTATAAAAATTTCTACTCTTATTTATATTAAGAGAGTATTTACTTAACTAGTTTACTTAATATTAATATAGTTTATATATTTATATAGTATTAATAATATATTATAAATTAAAAGGTCCTTTTATAACCTTATAAAGGAGTACTCTATAGCTCTTTTAGAAGCGCTTTTACTACACTATAAGTAACCTTATATTAATATTATATTTAATTTAGTTTAAATAAGTCCTCTTAAGTATAAGGCTCTTATTAGCTATATATATAGCTAAGGGGGTATATAGTGAGGTATTTAGTGATACGCTATACGCCTTATAAGAGAGCCTTAGTAAGTGCTTACTAAGGAGTAGGTTATATAAGCTATATAAGCCTAACACACTTAGGATATAAGGGGCGCTAAGAGTGTAATATCCTCTTAAAAAAGACATACCTTTATTTAACTCTTTAGTCTCCTCTAACTGTTACTTATATAACAGATTAAATATAATATATAGATAGAAGTAGCTAGAGGAAGATAGTTAACTTAGCTTATTATAATAGTTAAAGTCTAATAGAGGAGTATAGAAGTAAAGAAAATATCTAAGTCTAAAAGTTATATAACCTAAAGGTTATTAGTAGAGGGTAAGGGGACTAGTCTAGCTTTTATAGTTAATACTAGTTAAGTTTTATAATATAAGGCTAGCGGCCCTATATTTATTAATATATAATATTCTTTTATAATAATAATAATAATATAAGAATAATAATAATGCTTAACTTACTTTAATATTCTATATAAAATAAACTAATAAAGTTTAAAATATTAACCCTTATATTAAAATACTCTATTTATTATAACTTATAACTATAATATTAATTATATAATACGTATAGTTATATAAGCACCTTATATAATTAGTAGTTTAGTAGGTTACATTTTAGATTAT
>NW_025544753.1:0-14347 GCF_011800055.1 Colletotrichum gloeosporioides | reverse complement strand
TATACTTCTAAATATATTTATATTTATATTAATAAGTTATAAGTTTAGTTTAAAGATAATTTCTATTACTTTTACTTCTTTATTTCTCTCTTACCTATTTATAAAACCTTACCTCTACTTAAAGGTTATATATACTAAAAACTAATCTTTTAAATATTTTTCTATTTATACTACTTATATAAAAGTTAATATACTAACTAAACTAATAGTTTAATTCTATAAGATATATCTCTTATAAATCTATATAACTAATATTATATAAATTAATTATACCTCTATTAATCCTTCTTTAAATAAATAGTCTCTTATTATTAGTTTATTTAATCTATATCTCTTAGATTATCTCTTTAAACTATCCTCTAATTTACTTTTAATCTAGTTTAAACTTATATTTATAGTATAATAAACTTCTTCTTAACTAATCTACTAAATAAGATATATATCTCCTTAATTAAATAGAAGTCTAACTAAAAAAAATATTAATTAAAGATAAAGAATAAAAACTACTCTTTTTATTAATTAAACCCTAACCCTCTAAGTTTATAACTATTATAATACTACTATAAGAACTACTATATTATATATATAATAGCTTTTTAGTTATATAACTTTATTATTATTCATCTTATATAAAGCTTTTAACTACTTATTATAACCTATTAAAGTAATAATAACTAATCTTAAAGTTTAGTTTCTTAAGTTTATAAGTTCTAAAAACTATAAAATATAAATTATATATATATAAGCTTTACTATATAGTAAAGATATTATTATAAACCTTACTAAGTTTNATAAGCTATATATATAAAAGCCTTACTATATAGTAAAGATATTACTATAAACTTTACTAAGTTTATATTTAAAAATAATTTAAATAAAAACTATAAAACTTTAAGTTATATATAGTTATTCTATAATAATAGTCTACTTAGGGTTATAAAAGATAATAAAGATATTTATATAACTTAGAAGTATCTAAAAACTCTATATAATTATAGGTTTTATAAATAAGCTTTTGATTTATAAAAGGTTCTTTAATATTTCTTTAATAATTTTAATTCTATAGAAGATTATATAAATAAAATAAAAGAACTTATAGATAACTTATCTTATAATAAACTAAAACTACTAAATTAAATAGTTATAGTTTATATACTTAATAATCTAAATAAGATTTATAAGACTTTTATAACCTCTATAACTAAATTTCTTAAGATTAACTTTTCTATTTATAACCTAAATTCTTTATATACTAATCTTATAAATAAATATAAGAGAAAAAGAGGTAAAGAAGTAGTTAATAATATTATTACTAAGAGTAATAATAAAAATAAAAAATAAAATAAAAACTAAGAAAATAATAAAAAGAAAGATAAAAATAAAATAAGTAAAAAGCCCTAGAAAAGTAGAAAGGTTTATATTATAAATATTATAGGAAAATAAACTATACTAAAGAAAACTATACTTTTCTATATTATAAAAAAGTACTTAGTTAATAAAAAAACCCTCTATTAATACTATTAATATTAAAGATAAAGAAAAGTAATTAATATAATTATTATAGATAATATTACCCCCTATATATCTCTTAATAATCCTAAAAATCCTATAGAATTAATAGATTTATTCTTTAATAAAGAAGAAGATATTCTCTTTAAGAATATAAGCTATACTACTCCTAATAATATAAATAATAATACTAATAATCCTTCCTTAAGTTATTTAATTAACTAATCTTTTATTAAGGAAAAAAGAAAAATAAAAAGTTATACTAATAAGAATAAAAAAATAGTTAATTTTTATATTAATATTATAGCTACTATTTATATAGTTAATAACTATAACCTTCTAAAAAGTCCTATAAAAATAAATAAAATAATAAAATAGGGAGAAGTAAAGACTTTTACTTTTACTATAAAGGGTGATTTAATACTATATTTCAAGGCCTCTAGCTATTTATAGTGATTTTTACCTACTTAGAGCGATAGGTCTCCTAACTCTACGCCTCTTAATAATATATATAGCCTTCAGTTATATAATCCTCTCCTAACTATAGCTACACTTATATATATATATATATATATATATAGCCTTATAATCTTTAACTTTACTTTAATAATAATATAGTTTATTATTACTTAATTACTTAACTACTATAGACTACTAAACTATTAACTTATCCTCTCTCTTATATATTAGCAGTCTGGTTAACCTATATAAGTAGGTATCGCAGTTCACTCTATACTTATTTTCCTAATACTTTAAACCTAATAGCAGCACTTTAACTTATACCTAATCTTAATAAAGTAAATAAATAAATCTCAGTATAACTAGTTGTTAACGCTTAGTTTAACTTATCTCTAGCTAGTAAGAGCGTTATTTGCAACACTATTATTCGTAAGAGCGTTGTTTATAATATTATAAAGGCGTTATCTATAACGTAGAATGCTGATAGTACTTATAGCTTATATAGCTAGAGCTTAGTAATAGCTTAAACTTATACTTAAGGGCGTAAACTTAATAGTATAACTCTTTATATAGCTAAAAAGGTTCTTATAGCTATAGTATAAGAACTTAACTATTTAAATAAAGCCTTAAGCTTATTCCTTATATCTTCTTATATATACTATAACTTTATATAATAACTTTCTTAACTTTCTTACTTATTATAACTCTATATAAGCTAAATAAGGCTATACTAGATAACTTAATCTATAAGACTAAAGTTAATAAAACTAAGGGTTTTAAATATAGTAACCTTCTCTATACTAATAAGAAAACTCTCTTTAAATTCACCTAGAAGTACTTACTTAAGATAGCTAATAAGAGCGATATAATAGAGTTATATAGCCTTAAGATTAATATAGAGATAGTTAAAGTTATTAATAATAATCTTAATACCTATAATTACTTTATAAGCTTCCTTAAGATAGCTAAAGTAACCTAAGTAGTTAGTAAGTTAGGAAGGGCGAATATATTAAGAGTATAGTTAATAGCAGTAGGGCTCTTCGTTAAGACTACGTAGTAGGGCGGAAGATGTTCCCCCCTATAAAAAGACTATAGTAAAATTCACTCTATATATAAATATAATTCTAGAAACACTATATAGGTATTTTGATCTATACCTTCTACTAATTAAGGAAAATAGTATAGAAAACTTATATATTTCTATTAATAAATAAACCCTTATATAAAGTTAAATATATACCTTAGCTAAATAGACTAGTAGAATAGTAATAATACTAGCTATTTAGTATAAAACTAGTAGTACTATATATAGTAGGGCTAATTATATTAAAGCTAAATAGGTTATTAAAGCTCTTATAGTAATAGCTTTACTAAACTCTCTAATAAGGTTAATACTACTATATAAGAGATAACCCCTTAACTAAAGAAGTTATTAAAAGAGGTTCTTATAACTAGAAGTATTATCACAGCGCTAGCGCTATACCTACCTCAGAGCGCGTTATATACCTAAGTATGTGACCTATAGTGAGCGCGCTAAGCGCACCTATAGAGCCCTCACACGCCTACGCCCCTACTTCTAACTTTTTCCTTCTATAACTTAATATTAATTAATCTAAATTAGTACTATTATATGATAGCTATTACTTATAAAGCTTATTATTATAGTATATTAAGTTTAACTATTAATTAATTTATCTCTAGTAATAGAAGTATAATATTAACTTTCTCTAGAAATACTAACTACTAATCTATAGTAAAAAACCTTATTATATAAACCCTATATATATAGTTATAAGTAACCTAACTAAGAAATATTATAAGTATAGTTATTAATATACCTTATTTTATTATATACCTATTAATCTAACTAATTATATACCCCCCTATATTAATTAGAGATAGTATATAAAACTAAGAAGAATAAGGATAGCTTTATTAAATACTACTATAGTTATAGTACTATATATAGCTTATATTTTATTCTAAATATATAAGAGGTATTTAAGCTCCTAAAATAACTAAAGGAGTACTAATACTATATATATAAGATACTAAAGGGCACTTAAAACTTTATACTAGAGATTACTACTATAAACCTTAAACGCTCTATCTATATATAGCTTATTAAGGACTTTCTACTTAAAATTAGTACTACTAACTATATTTATTATATAAAAATTATATATAAGTAGTTTAATAGTAGTAACCTTATTATTAAGGATATTAACCTTTTTAATAATAATAATAAGTATTTATAGAACTAATAAGTATTTAAGAAAGTATATAAAGATAACCTTAAGAATCTCTTTACTTAGGTTATTAATTAGGTTAAGTAGGATACTATTTAGACCTAAGAGGCTTAAATACTTTATACTAACTTTATCTATATAACTAATAATATTAAAGCCCTTTATTAATATATAGCTTAGCTTAAGTCCTATAGGGATATTTTTAATAAGTTTATAATAAATACTTCCTATAAGGGTACTACTAAGGAAGTATCTCTATAATCTAAAATTAAAACTTTATAATTTATAAATAAAGCTCTAAATAGTAAGATAACTATACTAAAAGCTAAATATATTACTTAGATATTTATAAACCTATTTAATACTAGAAACTAATATAAAATTACTACCCTTAAGGTTTAAAATAGCTATTTTTAGTATTAAGTTAATACCTTTATTACTAAGAAGACTAACCTCTAAACTTAAGTAATAAAGTTTAAAGAGTTTAATAAATAACTATTTATAAAGCTTATTATATACTTTAGTATTTCCCCTAAGTATAGATAATCCTATTTACTTAAATACCTATTAGATTATTCTAATATACTAATACCTTCTAGAAATATAACTAATACTATAATTACTACTTTAACCTACTACTTTTAATTAGTTAAAGATAATAATTACTACTTCTATAAGGGAACACTTATTTCTATTATATCTAATAAGATTTCTTCTTTAGCTTTATTTAAACTTACTAAAGTTCCTATCTTTACTAATATTTAAAATAATTATAATAATAAAAACCTTAAATTTAACTTTTAGCTATATTATATTAGAATATACCTTCAAGCTATAAGTAACTACTTTAATAATAAGAGGCTAAACTATATTACCTCCTATATTAATAGTAATACTACTAATCTAATATTACTACTACTTACTTATATTAGTGAAATCTAAACTACTAAAGCTTTAATTAAGTAGTTAAAGAATAATTATATTAGTACTATATATATTAAGGATACCTACTATAACTTTAATAAGATTACTATTTTATATAGTAATATCTAAATATAGTATAACCTTTTTATTTAAAAAGCTTATAAAACTAAAGTTTATAAGGACTACTAATACTATATATTTTATAATAAGTTACTACTATAAATCTAAAATATAGTTATTAATTAATATTTTACTAAGGAGTAGTATAACTTCTATTAGTATTTAGATTATATTACTAAGGTTACTAATATTATAAATACTAACTATAAGAAGAATAAAAGCTACTCTAGTACTACCTATACTACTTTTAGTACTAAATTACGCTTTATTACTACTACTAGTTTTAGTTCTAGTTTTAGTACTAATAGAATATATACTAATACTAATAAGACTAAAAACTATATACATACTAAGCTATATAAAATTCTAAAAACTTTTAGTACTTACTATAGCTATAGTAAACTAGGATATTAGTCTAAAGAGTACTTTATAAAAAAGGCTACTATAAATATTATAAAGCTTAAGGAACTTATTAAGGGCTACTATAATAGCTTAGAAAACTAAAACCTCTAATTAAAATAAACTCCTAGCTAGGAGAGAATAATAATATATAAAATATACACCTTATACTTTTATCTATTAATTTATAATACCTAATAGATAGATAGCCCCTTAAGATAAAACTTATTATAATATATAATAAATATAGTATTCTTATATATATATTACTTAATATTAAAGTAAATAGCTATAGATTTATATACCTATATTTATAAATACTACTAAGAGATTTTTACTAAGCCCCCTAGTATATACTAGAATAGCTTATCCCTATATCTAGATTTAATAGAGAATAATTAGATACTATAGATATAATATAGACTATTAATTTATATATCAATTATAAGGTATTTTTAAAGATATTTTTTATAGCTTAATATTAAATAATATAACCTAATATTTAGCTATAAATAGTTTAAGTATTATAATATATCTCTAAACGTATACTATTAGTACTTTAGTTAGTTAAAAGATATACCCTTACTTAGGGATTTTCTATTAACTATTATTTAGTAAGTAGAAGATCTATTTATACTTAATAAGATAGATCTAAAATACTAGTTTAATATAAAGTACTATTAGAAAGTTTTTAAAGTAAATATTATAGCTTATAATAAGAAAATAGTATCTTAGCTAGTTAAAATACTTAAATAGCTTAAACTACTATCCTATATATAATATGAGGATACTACTAAATCTATAGATAAGATAAAATATACCTTATAAAGTAAAACTATTTAATATAAGGAAAGATACTTATTATAGCTATAAAACTTAGTACTATTTGAAGCTATACCTATAAAGTTAATACTAAATCTAATTATTAATATATTATTTTTTAAATAATAGATAAAGTATAAAGCTATAGAAGTTAGCATTATACTACTATATAAACTTAATAAGCTAATTAATAGTAAGAAGGTTAGAAATATACTATAGAAGACCTATTATATAATAATATAGAGGAGACTTAATACCTAATTAGAAAAAAACTACTATTAGAATTATAACTATAAGTAGATATTTTAGTAAAGCTATTAGTAATAAACTAGTGCTATACTAGTTATATAACTATAAAATTAAGTTTATAAAAGGTAGCTAGGATAAGTTATAATACTTACTACTCTATAAATAATTATTAGAAGAATTAAAAGTAACTTAGGAGTATTTAAAAGATAATCTAAATAAGGGATTTATTACTATAAGTCATACCTCTTAAGCTTTACTTACTTTATTTATTTATAAATATAATAATAGCTTATAGTTTTATATTTATTATTATAGGTATAAGCGTATTCAGGGGCGTGGTATATACGCCTATATAGTATAGGGTTATGGATGGGCTTATGTTATAGTAAAAGGTGATAATCCTAAGTATTTATAGGTATTTAATCGTATAGATAATAATAAGGAGATCGATGTATTATGATAACTTTAGTTATTATTACTTATAGGTTTCCTCCTCTAGTAGGGAAAAGTGANTTATATAGTTAGTAGGTTTCCTCCTCTAGTAGGGAAAAGTGAGGGGAAAGATAATCTGAAACATAACCTACTAAACTACTAATTACATAAGGTACTTACGTAACTATACGTATTATATAATCAATATTATAGTTATAGGTTATAATAAATAGAGTATTTTTATATAAGGTTTAATACCTTAAACCTTATTCGTTTATTTTATATAGAATATTAAAGTAAGTTAAGCGTTATTATTATTCTTATATTATTATTATTATTATAAAAGAATGTTATATGTTAATAATTAACTATTACTAACTAAATACTAAAACTAAAAAAGATTAATACCTACTACTACTAATAGAAAATATACTTATATACCTATATAAAGTTAAAATCTATACTAAACTTAATATTAAATAAGCTTTTTATAAGATCTATATCACTAAAAGCTATAAAGACCTTATAATATTTAAAACCTAACTTAGTATATATAAGTACTTAGTACTACCTTTTAAGCTTTATAATAGCCCTTTAATATATTAATAATATATAAATAAAGTTCTAATAGAATACCTTAATAACTTTTATATAGTATATATAGATAATATTTTAATCTACTTAGATAACCTAGCTAAGTACTATAAATATATTACTAAGGTATTAGATTAGTTATATAAGGTAGGATTATAAGCTAATATTAAGAAGTATAAGTTTAGTATTACTTAGATAAAATACTTAGGATTTATTATATCTATAGAAGTTTTATAGTTTAACTTAGAAAAAGTAGAAGTTATTAAAATATAGTAACTACCTAAGAATATTAAAAGTATATAATTATTCCTTAGGTTCTATAACTTCTATAGATATTTTATTAGGGATTATAGTAAAATAGCTTAACTATTAAACTAATTTATAATTAAAAATATTAAATATAATTAGACTAATAACTATAAAGAAGGCTTTAAAAGCCTAAAAGCTACTTTATCTTTAGTCCTTATTCTATAATATTAGAACCTAAACCTATTTATATATATAGAAATAGATACCTCTATTTCTATTTATACTAGTACTCTATTATAGTAGTAGCTTAATAATGACTTTTAGTATCTTATAGCTTTTTTCTCTAAAATTATAAGTCTTATAGAAATAAACTACTTAATTTATAACTATAAGATATTTATAATTATCTTAGTATTAAAAGAATAGTATATAGAACTAATATTTATATTATAACGTTTTAATATAATTATAGATTATTAAACCTTTCTATTTTTTATAACTAAATAGCTCTTAAATATAAAATAAGTCTAATAGATAGGCCTACTATCTAACTATAATTATATAATATTAAGTTTGTAGTTATGATATAGCCCCCCTGCAAAAAGACTACAGCAAAATTCACCCTATATGCAGGCATAATTCTANAAGTTTATAGTTATAATATAGCCCCCCTGCAAAAAGACTATAGCAAAATTCACCCTATACGTGGGCATAATTCCAGAAACACTATATAGGCACTTTAACCTATACCCTCTACTAATTAAGGAANTCTAGAAACACTATATAGGCACTTTAACCTATACCCTCTACTAATTAAGGAAAACAGTATAAAAACCCTATACGTTCCTACTAGTAGGTAAACCCTCTAAATATTATAAAGTTAAATATGCACCTTAGCTAAATAGATTAGTGGAATAGTAATAGCGCCAGCTATGTAGCGTGGGGCTAGTAGTGCTATATATAGCAGGGCTAATTATATTAGGGCTAAATAGGTTACTAAGGCTCTTATAGCTTAGTAACACTACTATATAAGAGATAACTCCTCAACTAAAGAGGTTATTAGAAGAGGTTCTTATAGCTAGAAGTATAAAAACTCTGCTACTACGTATAAGGCTTTATACTTATCCCTCTTCCTCTTCCTCTTCTTATAACCTATAATAAATCCTTTATAATATCTACACTATATAAGGAATATAAGAATACTAATCCCCTATAAAGTATACCCTTCTTTGAGGAGATAGCTAAGGCTATTACTATAGAGCATAATATCTATATACTAAATAAAACCCTTAAATTTAGTATATACTCTACTTTTAATTAGGAGTACTTTATTATAGTAGTATTAAATATAGCCTTTAAGAATACCCCTAAAAGGGACTTTCTCTATACTATAATTAAGGTAATAAATACCCCTTATAGCTTTAAGGTAGAGGCTATATATATCTCTAGCTATCCTAAGGAGTAGCCCTTCTTTATATAAGCTCTCTATAATACTAAGGTAGATATAGCTTATACCTAGGTATAAGCCTAATAAGGCTTATTAGTAAGTATACTTTACGCTAAATAGAGAGAGCGTTACTAATAATAGCATAGTTGTAAAGGTGTTAGCTAGCCTAATTAAATAAGAAGAATAGCAGATAGCGAAGTAGTGATAGAGATAGTATTAGTAGTATAGATAATATACGAGAGAGAGGATAGGTTAATAGTTTAGTAGTCTGTAGTAATTAAGTAATTAAGTAATTAAGTAATTATAAACTATATTGTTATTAAAGTGAAGTTAAAGATCGTAAGGTTATATGTATATATAAGTGCAGCTGTGGTTAGGAGAGGGATATAGTTAGAGACTATAATCATATAACTGAAGGCTATATATATTATCAGGAGGCGCAGAGTTAGGAGGTCTGTCGCTCTAAGCAGGTAAAAATCACTATAAACAGCTAGAGGCTATCTAAGAAAATATACTAATAGATATATTATTATATAAAGTAGAGGACTTATATACTTAAAAAGATATTAAGAATACTAGTAAGACTTAAGTTATACTAAAGTTTTCTATATTATCCTTAGAGGTCTTAGAAGAACTATATTAGATACTAACTACTATATTTACTACCTTAAAACTTATAATTAGTACCTTTAAGCTTATAAATAAACTATAAGGCTAGTTACTAGTTAAATATATCTTATAGCTAAATAGGGACCTAGAAATACTATCCCTTAAAGCTTATTATACCTTAATTAGTAAAGACTTAAGGTATTAGATAGTTAAAGAGGGGGAAGGGCTATTATTAATAGATAGCTATATAGTAGTATTAGTAGAGGAAAACCTCTATATATATATTATATAAGAAGTTTATAGATAGTAGTCTCTAGTATACTTAAAGTAGAATAAAACTATTAAGATTATTAAAAGCTAATACTACTAATAAGGTTTAACTAGAGATATTAAGTAATATATTTATAACTATTATACTTATTATAAAGCTTAGAAGCTATAAGATATAACCTTAGGAGAGCTAAGATATATAGTTTTAGTAGTTTATTATAATAGACTTTATAGCTTTATTAAAGGATTACTATAACTTTAATACTATTTAGGTTATAATCTACTACTTTTTTAAGTATTTAGTTTTAGTTCTCTATTATAAGATAGTTATTATAAAGGATATAGCTTAGATATTTTTCTACTATATTTTCCTATACTTTAGTTTCTCTAATAAGATTATATTAGACTATAGAGTTTAGTTTATTTTAGGTTTCTAGAATAAACTTTATAAGATTATTAGTATATAAATTAACCTCTCTATAATAAGTTATTTATAAATAGATAGATAAATAGAGGTTATAAACTAATACTTTTAGTAATACTTATAGGTCTTAGTTAATAAGTATATAGATAACTAGAGTAATTTATTACTTATAGCTAACTTTATATAGGCCTACCTCCTTAGTAAAACTATAGACTTATTACTATTTAAGGTTAAATAAGGCTATAAACTAAAGATAAGCTATAACTAAGATAAGTATATAATAAAATTTAATAATACTTATAATAAACTAAACTATAAGGATACTTAGGCTATAATTAGCTAAATATATAATACTTAGTATATTATTTTAGGTTAGATAGCTATTACTTAGTGTTAGTATATATATATAGTAAACTAAAACTATTACTTAGATAACCTTATTATTAGTAATTTAGTTTAAGTATTAATAAAAAGCTAGTACTTTTTAATATAGTTAAAGCTATTAATACCTTAGGATAGACTATATAAAATTAAAATAATAAGTTTTAGAGGTATTTAGGTTATAGATTTACTACTTAGTTACTAAGTATATAACACTTTTAACTTAAGTTAGCTATAAAAAGCTAGTAATAATATACTATTAAGATAGTATATTATACTACTACCCCTTATTAAATATACTAATAGCCCTAAATTTAAGGTTAATAAGGTTATATAATTATAGATTTATTAATAGAAATTATAGTACTATATTAACTAGTTAAGCTATAATAAGAACCTTAAATAGTATAATATAGAGGCTTTTAAGTATACTCTAATAGTAATATAGGCTTTTTATAATATATACCCTATTATTAAAAACCTACTAAGGAATCTATAATTATAGCTAAATACTACTACTATAGATATAGAGCCCCCTATATAAGATAATAATAATATAACTATAGAAGGCTACTATATACTAGAAGATAATAGTAATAATAGTATTTAATACGTATAAGCTATATAGTTCCTAATCTTAACCTTAGCTTTAGCTATATATAAAATATCTAATCTCTTATAAAACTAAGTTAATTTTTAATTTTATTATAGGGAAAAGAAGTTTATAAGTAGAGGATTTTTGTTTTTATATATATAATAAGTAGTTTCTATAGATAGAAACCTATATAGAAGGGGGGTCGATCCGTATTAGTCGNCTAGTACTATACTTACCTTAGAGCGTATTATATACCTAAGTATATAACCTATAGTGAGTATATTAAGTGCGCTTATAGAGCCCTTATATGCCTACGCCCCTACTTCTAACTTTTTCCTTCTATAACTTAATATTAATTAATTTAGGTTAGTACTATTACGCAATAGCTATCACTTATAAAGCCTGCTGTCATAGTATAAAAACTCTACTATATATAGGACTTTATACCTTTCCCTCTTCTTCTTCTTTACTAACTTATAAGAAACCTTTATAATATTAGTACTTAAGCTTATATATAGATACTTTAAGTTTAATATATCTATTAATATAAATAATATATAAAGGCTTATTATAAAGTTTAATATTAATTAGATTAATAAAAACCTCTCTTTCTTTATATAGCTTAATATATATAAAAAGTATATAATTAGGATAATACTTAAGAGAGCTTTTATTAATACTTCTATAGGGGACCTTAAGATATATACTTTAATTAATAATAAGTATATAAACTTAATAGTAGAGGTAGATAAGGTCCTTATATACTTTATAGAGTAGCCCTTCTTTAAATAGGCCCTCTATAATACTAAAGTAGAGGTAGCCCTCTAAAGGAATATTAATAAGTACGCCTTATACTAAATAGAGAGAGTGTTATTAATAATAGTATAGCTACTACTAATCTTATTAGCTTAGTATACTGCTTTACTTATAGATAATATAAGGTATACTAAAAGCATTAGCTAGCTTAATTAAATAAGAAGAATAATAGATAGTGAAGTAGTAATAGAGATAGTATTAGTAATATAAGTAATATATAAGAGAGAGGATAGGTTAATAGTTTAGTAGTTTATAGTAATTAAGTAATTAAGTAATTATAAACTATATTATTATTAAAGTGAAGTTAAAGATTATGAGGTTTTATATATATATAAGTGTAGCTATAGTTAGGAGAGGGATATAGTTAGAGACTTAAGAGGTTATTAAGTTATAATTATATAACTAAAGGCTATATATATTATTAGGTGGCGTAGAGATAGGAGGTCTATTGCTCTAAGCAGGTAAAAATTACTATAAACAGCTAGAGGCCTTACTATCTACTATAGTAGCTTCTTTAGAAGTAAGTTATTACTATTATTATAGTTTTCTTATTTAATTAGGCTAGCTAATACCTTTAGTATGCTTTATATTATCTATAAGTAAAGTAGTATATTAAGCTAATAAGCTTAGTAGTAGCTATACTATTATTAGTAACGCTCTCTCTATTAGTTAGTATAAGGTATACTTATTAATATTTAAGTTCTAGAGGGCTACCTCTACTTTAGTATTATAGAGGGCTTATTTAAAAAAGGACTACTCTATAGGGTATATAAGGACCTTATCTACTTCTACTACTAAGTTTATATACTTACTATTAATTAAAATATATATCTTAAGGTCCCTTATTAAGGTATTAATAAGAACTCTCTTAAATATTATCCTAATTATATACTCTTTATATATTTTAAGTTATATTAGAAAAGAGAGGTTTTTATTAATCTAATTAATATTAAATATTATAGTAAGTTTTTATATATTATTTATATTAATAGGTATATTAGGCTTAAGGTATCTATATATAGGTTTAAGTACTAATATTATAAAGGTTTCTTATAGGTTATAAGGTGAGGAAGAGGAAGAGGGAAGGGTATAAAGCCCTATATATAGAGCTTTTATACTTCTGACTATAAGGACTTTTTAGGATAACCTCTCTAGTTAAGGAGTTATCTCTTATATAGTAGCGTTTATAGCATCTCACTAGAAGGTTTAGTGAAGCTATTATTAGCTATAAGAGCCTTAATAACCTATTTAGCCTTAATATAATTAGCCTTACTATATATAGTACTACTACTACTAGCTCTATATTATATAGCTAGCGCTATTACTATTCTACTAATCTATTCAGCTAAGGTATATATTTAACTTTATGATATTTAGAGGGTTTACCTACTAGTAGGAATATATAGGGTTTCTATACTGTTTTCCTTAACTAGTAGAGGGTATAAGTTAAAGTACTTATATAGTATTCCTAGACTTATACCTATATATAGGGTGAATTTTGCTATAGTCTTTTTAAAGGGGGGCTGCGTTATAACTATAAACTTAATTAATTAACTACTAAGATATTTACTCTTATTAAGAACTAATTCTTAAGTTCTAAGTATCTCTTAAAAACTTAAGAAAACTAAAATAATTAAATTATCTCTCTTAAATTTAACTATATTCTTATAAAAGTTTAGAAATATATTAACTTAATGTAAAAAAGTATATAATTGAAGTGATATTATTAGGGGTAGGACTATTATATAATATAGCAAAAGGGGGAAACTTTTCGTTTTATTAGTTATTATAATAAAATT
>NW_025544752.1:46121-54765 GCF_011800055.1 Colletotrichum gloeosporioides | reverse complement strand
TAACCCTAACCCTAACCCTAACCCTAACCCTAACCCTAACCCTAACCCTAACCCTAACCCGAACCCTAACCCTAACCCTAACCCTAACCCTAACCCTAACCCTAACCCTAACCCTAACCCTAACCCTAACCCTAACCCTAACCCTAACCCTAACCCTAACCCTAAGATTTTAGTATGAAACCTTCCTACTCTGTTTGTTATATTTCTAGGCATAAGATTATGATTATGACGCTATATATCCTAATAGCTTCCCTCTTTTTTAAAACCTTATTCCCTGCTTACCTTATACACTATGTTATAATCTGATTCTTGGGTTCTATTTATAATATATGCTTTCTATTACTATAGTATATGAATAATACCTTAGGATTATAAAATCTCATCCTCTATTTGTTCCTTTAGACGCTGGACGCCTCTTCTGAGTCTCCTTATCACTCCCCCCTCCTTCCTCTCACGATTAGCTTAAACGCCTCCCCTACTTCTTTCCAGCTCTTAGAGGTAAAAACTAACTATATAAACTTATATAGTCTTATTGAGGCTAAAACTATCCGCTAGTACTATCCTTAGAGGGTTGCTTTATCTTCTAGTCTGACTTCGCTAAGAGTAAAGCTCTTCTTACCAATATTCCAAGCCTTAGAAACAACCTATCTAATAGCAAGCAGGTGTTATATTATTATACCCTTATGCTCTATTATATAGATTTATTAGCTTACCCTCATTATTTATAAGCCTTCGCAGCTAATTAGATAGATATAGGGATATACTAATCTTTTCCTTTATAGTTTTCCTCCCCTACGCCTTTTAGCTAAACGTCGTCTAGTCATCTAAAAGGATATCTTCAGGATAAAGAAACTACACTATATAGGTGATAAAAGTAACAGCTCTTACCTAAGGCTCACAGTTCCTAGGGGGGGTTAAGTTCACTTTCTAAACCCAGTAAGATTCAGGATCTTATTTAAAATCTACATCTAGATATATATTTAGAGTTGCTAGAACTATAGCTTAGATAACGATTAACTAGTATATAGGCTGCTAGAGGCAAGTTCTTAATAAGCTCCTAACTTTAGCGTAGTAGCTAGTTATCTTAGCGTCCTAGTTAGGGTTAGCTCTCTCGATTTAGGCGATAAACCCTTACTCGATAAGTTTAGGAAGCGTATAGAAAAGGAAGGCAACCCTAAAATTAAGAAACTCCTCTCAGGTTAGCTATAGTTATACCTGCTATCTTATCTAGGCTGACGCATCTATAGCTCATATCTCTATTATCTAATACCTTAAGGTTAGGAGATAGAGGATGCTTTCTAAAGGCTCCTAGAGGAAGGTAATATTTTATACCACGAGGCAGCCTAATTAGTCGCTAGGTACCTAGTCAATCTTATTATCCAGCAGAGCTGTCTAGATCAGCCCCTCCTACTGCTCCCTCTCTAGATATTAGCTAGAGATTATAGGCGAGGGTCTTTAGCTGGACGCCACACCTAAGATCACCCCCTATAACGTAGGGTGCTAAGTGCTATAGAGAGATACTACCCTCTTCTTTACAGCAGAGTCCTTTATAAGCCGCACTATCTTATAAACCAGACTTATATACAAGTAAGTATACTATATAGAGGTTATAATATAGAAATACTTCTTACTAGCCGTCCTAGAAGGCTAGGTGATATCATTTATAACTAGTCTAGGGAAAAAAGCATCAAATTAGCTATAGGGTAAACTAGTTAGTTAGTTTCCTCTTAACCTTTACTTTACTTCTATTAAGGTACTTACTCTTAGGAGAACAGATATTCAACCTACTCCTAGATATCTAAGTTAGCGCTTACTACCTTCATCTCCTCCTTATATGCTTAAGTAGTACTAGTTGAGGATAAGCTGCTAGCTATACAGCAGCAGAGCTAAAATAATATAAATACCCTTATCTAAAGTACCTAGAGGTTACAGAATATATAAGATATATACTTCTAGATAGAGGCTAAGTCTTAGAAGTTTATATATCTAAGCTCTAAAAAGTAAAGCTAGCTGAGGTAAGCACTTATAATAGTTAGCCTATAGTAGTAGTAGATAGTGGCGATATGAAGTAGAATTAAGCTGCTTTAGGGTTCTTAAGGCTAGGTATAGCAGTTTAGCTACCTATTCAGCTCCCTGAAGTTAAATATCTCTAGGGAGATATACAGCTATACACAGGTAGACAGGCTCTCTATTATGCTGAGGAAGCCTAACACCTTCTATAATAGCACTCTAAGGTCACCAGTATAGCAGTAGTACCTAAGGCAGTTAATAGCTATAACTGCCTCAGCTAGGGCAACAGAAGGGCCTTTATCTCTGCAGTCTATAATCCGCTCCTTAAGGCTGCATACAGTATAGTTAAAGACAATTAAGAAAGCGGTGAGGATATAGGGGAAGAGGTTAGCGTAGAAGTTATGCAGTATGCCTAAGTATACTTACTTCTACTAGTAGAACTATACTGTTAGGTAGAAGATAAGCTCTAGGACTATATAGAAGTTTCTCTTACTCGTAATAAGGTTCTACATATTAATATAGAAGACCTACTTAAGCTAGAATATAGCTAAATCTATTCTATAGAGGTTCTTAATAAAAGCGCCTTCGCGCGTAAACAGCCTCTAGAGGTTAAGGTTAGAGTTTAGCTCCACGCTACCTCTGAGGAGGTTAAAGAGACGTCTCTGCTACTTCCTCACGCTAGCGTTTCTATTAACTACAGATAGAGGTAGGGTGAGAGCACTAGTAGCTACTCCCCTTAAGGTGAGGAGGTTATTAGAGGTGTAGCAGATAATACATTTAATATTAGAGTATCCTTAGAAGAAGCCTGCAGATAGGACCTCTCTCTAGTTACTATCCTAACTAATCTTAGCCTTAGCGAGGTTATAGATAGGCTTAAGGAATTTTAGCAGCATAAGCGATAAAAAATTTCTAAAGTTAGGGTGGAAAGCTATTAAGAAGAAGGTAAAGTTACAAGGGCTGTTATATTATCCCCTAACTTAGGTATAGTTTGCTAAGTAAGTGCAGTTAGTAAATCTATCACTACTACTCTCCTCCTCTACTATCTATATTTCGACAGTAATAGCATAGGAGATATAGCTAATATTGTTCACTGCATACTTCTGGTGTAGTATGTGTTAGAGCTACTTAAGTCTGCTGTTAAACCACCCCCTCACTTAGTCTATATCTCTAGCCTTCCCACTTAGCATCTCAAAAGGGTCTCTATCTTATAGGTTATTTATTATCTAGCTCTACTAGCTGCAATAGCGCTAGCGTGTGTTATATAGCTTAGAGCAGCTACTCTAACTACTGCTCCTATAGCTTCTCTCTCTACTACTGCAGCTGCTTATACTCTATCTAGCGTTATTAGGTGTTACGCGCCTGCTGGATTAGTGCTAGCTAGCTTATCTGCTGGATAGGGGAGGGTGGTGCTATAAGCCAGATTTAATATTAAGATAGTGCAGGCTTATAGGGGCTGTAATCTTAATACTACCCCTATTATCGTTAGGGGGTTTAATTTAAGTATTGCTCCTATTGTTGTTAGGGGCGTTAATCTAAGTATTACTCCTATAGTTATAAACATAAAAGGTAAGGCTGTTCTCTATCTAGAAACTATCGTAAGTGTAGTCCTAGATAAATTCTAGCCACTTCTTTATGAACTTCTCCTAGAATATAGTCCAGTCTGTATAGTTAATCTACCTCTTATTCAACTTATTTAGGCCCTAGGAAGCGTCCACGCTACTATATTAATATAGTCCTTCGCTAGAGAAGATAGACTTAATAAATACTGCTATAATTTTAATGTAGTAGTTAAGCATAACATTATGCTTTATAGACTAAGCTTACTAGTAGCTACATTCTATAGCAGACCTCTTAAGGTTATCTATCTCTAGATCCCTAAGGTGCATCATAACATACTATATCTCTTAAGAGGAGGCTTTACTTAGGCGGAATGTGTAGTAGTAGAGGTTAAAATATATTTTCCCTAGAGTATGCTTTAAGCTATAAGGCGCTAACTAGTTCTAGAAAGAGAACTCTATATTATTAAAGATCATACCGCTAATAAGGATAGGCTTTAGGGGGATACTGATAATACTAATTATATCTAAGTAGAAGGAGAGGGTTATCTCATCATCTACGCTTACTAGCCTCAAACCAATTCCACTAAGGTTGCTATAGTCCATTATGAAGTAGGTTTAAAGGTGATGTAAGGCATCTCTAGCTGAGTAGTTCTCTACCTCTATAACAGTCTCCTTAATAAATTTATATACTATAGAGGATATAGTTTAGTTAGAGATATATTACTTCTTTCTCAATAGGTTTAGGTAAATATCTAGAGGTACTTACAGCTAAGATATATCTTTAAAGTGAGGTTCACAGGTGAATACCTATCGTTATAAAGCATGCTTCCCCTAGGTTTATCTTCCTCATCATAGTCAGCATCATCTTCTAGGATAAAGCTAACGTCTTCTTCTCTATTAGTACTAGCTATAGTTACAAGGCCATCATCTAAGTCCTTATATTCAGCATGAGCATCATAGCTATTATCATCAAACTCAGTAGCTCCTTCTATTATTAGTAAGATAATATCTTAGTTAGTAGGAGTATATTAAAGACTAAGCCTATTAAGGTACTATCTATAACTAGCTATACTAACCTAATACTTTATAGTTTAAAGCTATATAAAGCTAATAATAATAATAATAATAATAATAATAATAGACTAATAGATTATTAATAGATAGCTCTATGAGGTAAACTGCTTTCTATTATCTTCCTAAACCTATCTAACTTCTACTACTACTAATACTAGCATAATTTATGCAGCCACCCTTCACACCCTAACCCAAACCTAGTAGCCCTATAAGTTTAGCCTACCAATCTTCACCCTTATTAAACCTAGGTTTAGCGCTACTAAGGCTCACAGCTAGTCAAGATCGCACTAGAAATTTAATACAATATAATATAACTGTAGAACTATAAGGGTAGGTTCGTCTTATTAGACTAGCTTCGCTGCCCCCCTTATAGCAGGCTGCAGAGCGGATAAGCTAGGGTTTAAGGTTAGGGGGAGGGAGTAAGTCTAGGTGTAGCTAGTAACCACTTCTAACACATATAGCGTTTAATATAGTGAAAGAAAAAGAAATGGTAACAGGCGTAGCAACAAAAATACGAGGATTACAGGGCTTATTAATTCTAATATCTGCTTCAAAACGTAATAATTATCAGGGGGGGAGGGAAAGGTAACTTAGTATGAGAATATTTGCAACTTATTATAGGAGGTTAANATTAGGGGGGGAGGGAAAAGTAACTTAGTATAAGAATATTTATAACTTATTATAGGAGGTTAAACTTCAGGTTACTTAGATTAAAGTAGTATAATAGATAGACTTTATAATTATATATTAGATAAAGAGANACTTTATGATTATATATTAGATAAGGAGAGGAGAGAAACTACTTTCTATAGTTAATAATTACATAGCCTACATCCTAATACTTCCTAGCCTAATAACATTTCTCACTATCCTCTTTACTACTGCTTATAAGCTAAGGGGAGGCTTTAACTATCTATTTAAAATAAGGGGTAGGAGGGATAGTAACTTTAGTATAAAGTCCCTAGCCTGTAATATAAGCTTTATAAGGCTCTCATTATCATCATCATTATTATCATCTATAAAGCTCTCCACTAGCTCTTCAGTATATGCCTAGGATAGTGTAGATAGGGGCTAAGCATACTTTAGGGGCCTGCTTCGTCTAGGGGGTGCTATAACTTTATTTATTATATAGCCTTAGATGTTGCTGTTACTACTACCTTTGCTGCTAATACTGCTTTCCTAGTAAGCCTTACCTCTATAAGTGCTAGCTTATATGCTTAGTGGGGGGGAGGGCTTTATGTTATCTCCAGCCTTGTTGAGATTAGTGTCCTCTACCCTGCTTTCTCCTCTATCAGAATCTATCTTATTAGCGCTGTTTAGGTCTAACTGCTTCTCCTATAAGACTTAGACGTCTGAGCGCTACGTTTTCTCAGATAGGCTACCTCCTGCCTTAGCAAACTATAAGGCTAGGATCACCTTAAATACTACTAAGTAGATTTTCTAGCTGAGAATAGTATCCTTCTTCACCTCTAGTATGTTATTTATAAAGGCAAAGAATAAGCTAACTACTACGCTATTATAAGCTACACTTTAAGTACTCTGCTCTATATCTATAATCTATTCTAGGTATAATTCTTCCCCTATAATCTAGCAGACAGACTAGAGGAGGCACGCCTATAGGCTAGATTTTACAAATCTCCTACTATATATAGCAGCTATTACCCTAAGACCCTCAAGGTCTAGGCTCCCCACTAAGACCTCTTTTAGGAGGTAGACATACTCTATTTGTTTGAAACTAGCTATATTAGATAAAACCTAGCTTAAAACGTCCTATTCAACTATATTTATAATAATTATTAGCAGGTCCCCCTACTATCTCCTATAGTCTGCTAGGTTAAAGCTATTATCCCTTTCGCTTACTACCTACTTCACATAATTCTCTATAGGAGTAATAGTTTTAGCAATATTAGCTGCTAGAGATAGCTTATTAGGCGCTCTCTTGCTAACCTCCTCAGGCATGAAGGTAACCTAAGAGACGATATATACTATAATATCTAATAGGATATAGCGCTTATCCTTCTTAATATCTATAATACAGAAGAGGCTAGAGAAGTATAGGTTTTAGTTACTAATAATTACTTTATATATATTAAAGTACTAATCGTTATCTAAGAGGGTGAGGAAGTTAGGATGCTACTTATACTAGCTACTAGGGTTCTCAGAAGTAGGTAGGTGTAGGTAGAATAATGCTTAGATATGCTTCCTGTAGTACTTTTATGGGAGTTCCTCTAATATTATTTTCCAGTCTGCACTTATAATATATATTTTAGCTAGAGGGGGGAGCTTTATGAGGGTTTATAAAACCTCACAGAAGATAGAGAAGAAAAACTAGTGTATAGTTAGGACTACTAGTCTACGCTCTTTACTAATTCTCATACCTCATAGGTTCTGCAGCTGATCATCTACTCCTAAGTAGATATTAAAAATATATCCTTCCTAACGTATATACCACACCACATAGTAACTATCTCCCTCTATTTCTCATTCTTCCAGATTATAGCAAATCAGGGGATAGGGAACTTTTCATCCACTATGAGGTTTAGAGCTATAGATATCTAGTTTGCAATCTCAAATACCTTACCGTTAAAGCAATTCTTATCCTCCTTTGCTACTATAATAAGCTAGTCCTAAACCTAGCTATAGCTATCTAGGAGAGTTACACTCAAGCAGTTCGCATAGAGGTTAGTGATAATATAATTAAGGGTACAGTCTATAGGTTAGTATAAATATTAGTTAGGCCTTCTTGAGGAGGAGGTAGGTATAAAGGGTGATATACCTTTATTATAGATATCGCAAGCCCACCATAGCTCCTCATCGCTACCTCCTATCTCCTCCACATAGGCTTTAAGAGCCTCAACCCTATACTACCCAGCCAAGATCTCCAGTTTACAGCCGTTATTAATTTCATCCTACGCTCTGAAATCCTCAATAAGCTGCTCCTCTTAGCTGCCTGTTAGGCTAGATACTTAGCTGCTAGCATGCTGTTATATCTTTTTGACTTCTACCTTTAAACTCAGGAGCAGGATTCAGTTTTCAATTGCTATGCAGTTAAGTGTACTGCTCTAGAAGATCTTCTAGAGCCTATTGACCTACGCATAGTTAATTAGCTAGTTATGCCCTAGGGACTAGGTTAGGGAGAGGGCGTGGATAGGCATGCAAGCTGACGCTATATAGTACTCCTTCGCAAGTTCCAAGACCGACTTACTATCCTAGAAAGGCAGGTTTTTTGTAGACTTATTAGGTATTTTGTTGATTTCAGGCTTAGTTTATTTGTTGGTCGTGTGTGTAGGTTTGCTGGTGTGTGCTTTATGCTTCTATGGAATATCTACTTCCTTTATTTGTGCCATTATAAGATGTAGATATATTTATAGTTACTAGGTGGAATATAGTCTCTACTGGAAAATAGGTAGAGGATAATGCAGAAGAGGGAGGAGGAAAGGAGAGCGGGTAGGTATAGCCTTTATAGGGATTCTTATAATATAGGATGACCCTGGTTGAATAAGAAGAAGAACGACTATTTATTAGGCCTGTAGGAAAGCTAGCTTATGGGCATATAGCATGCCTAGGCTCACTTATAAATTATTATGCATTATAATCTGAGAGGGGAGATAGAAGTATATACCTGACCTAAAGAGGTATACAGGGGTTAAACTACTAAGGTCTTAGCGAGAGATCATCCAGCTATTCAACCCCTGTATAACAGCTATAGGGTGCACTTGTCTAGCTATAGTTAGCTCTACTGGCGTAAGGTTTTCCTAGAGCTAATATAGGTTAGGAATGAGGCAGTAGATAAAGCTCACTTTAGGAGAGATATCAGAAGAAGATCTTATATATAAGCAACTCTAGACGTTATATAGAAGATATACTGCTATATTTTAAGTTTATAGTCATAGTTCTAGACATTTCGACTAGGTTTCTGAGTTTCCTATGTCTATTCATATGTAACTAATTTATTCTTAGGGTTTTTTTGCATTTTTTATTTTAATATCTTAACTAAGTGA
>NW_025544752.1:0-46110 GCF_011800055.1 Colletotrichum gloeosporioides | reverse complement strand
TTTCCCCCCCCCCCCCCCCTTCCTGCTCACGCAGTACCCTTAATTTCAGGGTGATCTATAGCTAATAAGGTGTTCTTATCTGTCTTAAACTTATATCTTTATACTCCCTAGTAGTTATTAAGCAGCTAAGCTGAATATCGCAACGCTCTATTCTATAACCTGAAGCTGAATAAATATATATATTTGTTCAGTATCCTTTTAAGCTATATATTTAAAAGATTAGCTTCTAGTGTAGAAGTATAGGATTAGTAGCCTTATGATAGTATACTGAGACGAATAATATTATAATAGAGATAAACGATAATACTAAAAGCTTAAGGTACTTTGCTTTTTATAATAGAGTTTCTCTAGAACAAGCATTAATCTATAACTAGTTTTCTAAGTGTTTAAAAGAGTTCCTAGGCTTAAAGGTGAATAGTTGTCTAGGTTACCTACTAAATAACTAAAGCTAGTATATGTTGTTTGCAGAGAGGGTTGAACTAGTATTAGGTTGAATAGGTGCTAGATAACGTAGGACTATAGAGCTAGTAGATAGGTTTAGATTCTTAAGGTGAATTTCTAAACTCAGGTTTAGGATTCTATTCGCTATAGTTACGAAAGACTTAATATACTAAATGTTAGCTATCTTAGGTATTAACTAGGTTTAGCTAAGGTAGTGATGTGAAATAAGGGTTTGAAGTCCTCTTCTAAAGGAGGGTTACTTATGATCGTCTAAGCTATTATAGTTATGGAATTACTGAGGCTAGTGGTAGCGTAAAGGGGATATATAAAGGAGGGCGCTATGCTATGCTCTCCCTCTCTCTATATAATCCATCTATAAGATAGTAGGAAGTTACCTTACCTTAAGTCTCTTATCTTAATGTGTTCTTTTTTAGGGTTATATTCTATTTATGAAGTACTTTACCTTTTTATTTCTAAAGATTCCTATCACCTCTTCTACGTCCTGCTTCTATATCCCTAGTCTTCTATTATTTGTACTATAGCTTGGAACTATACTTTAGTAGCTAAAGAGGTTAAATAAGCATAGGATAACACTGGACGACAGAGACGTAAAAGCTCTTTCTCGACCTATAGTATAAGATACAGCATTATATTATACTGCGTACTATATAACTACTTATTTATTCGCACCTACCTTGGGTATAAATGTATATGCTTTGTAGGGTATGATTATAATAAGCTAGGTAAAATTATCCTAAAGGTTAACGAGACGTCTGAATACCTACTGGACGACGCTAGACGATAGGGATAATAGATAAGGATTAGGCCTAAAGGTTAAAGATCTTAGTAATACTTACTAATCTGGATTTCTAAACCTAGGTTTAGAATCCTTTTAGCTTATGGCTGCATAAGAGGGCGCTAGCTGCTAGAGCAGGTTTCTAAACCTGGGTTTAGAATGAAAAGTAGCTGTTTTTTTAGTGATATAAATTTCTAAACCTAGGTTTAAGATGATAAGTAGCCGCTTTTTTAGTTATATGAATTTCTAAACCTAGGTTTAGGATGGAAATTGTTAGCTTTTTAGTGCTGTAAATTTCTAAACCTGGGTTTAGGATTGAAAGTCGCTACTTCTTAGTTATATAAATTTCTAAACCTGGGTTTAGGATTTTGGTAGCTGCTGAACTTCTTAACTTAGGTTCTAGATTTTATTCGCTACGTTTTACTAAGCTATATTTCTAAACCTGGGTTTAGAATTTCGTTTGCTGCTTTTTGCTAGGCTGAATTTTTAAACCTAGGTTTAGGATTTTGTTTGTTACTGGATTTCTAAACGTGGGTTTAGGATTTTGNATTTTGTTTGTTACTGGATTTCTAAACGTGGGTTTAGGATTTTGCTTGCTGCATTTTACTAAGCTATATTGCTAAACTTAGGTTTAGGATTTTGTTTACTGCTTTTCGCTAGGTTGAATTCCTAAACCTGGGTTTAGGATTCTGGGAGCTGCTAAATTCGTAAACCTGGGTCTATAACTTTGGCACCTGCTTTTTCTTAGACTTCTAAACCTAGGTTTAAGATTCTAGTAGCTATTAAATTTCTAAACCTAGGTTTAGGATTTTGTTTGCTGCGTTTTGCTGAGTTGTATTTCTAAACCTGGGTTTAGGATTTTATATGCTGTGTTTTGCTGAGTTATATTTCTAAACCTGGGTTTAGGATTTTGTTTGTTGCGTTTTGCTAAGTTATACTTCTAAACCTAGGTTTAGGATTTTGTTCGTTACGTTTTGCTAAGTTGCATTTCTAAACCTGGGTTTAGGATTTTATTCGGTGCGTTTTGCTAAGTTGTATTTCTAAACCCGGGTTTAGGATTTTGTTCGCTATGTTTTACTAAGTTATACTTCTAAACCTAGGTTTAGGATTTTATTTGCTACGTTTTGCTAAGTTGTATTTCTAAACCTAGGTTTAGGATTTTATTTGTTACGTTTTGCTAAGTTGTATTTATAAACCTAGGTTTAGGATTTTGTTTGCTGCGTGTCACTAGGTGGAGTTTCTAAGCCTAGGTTTAGGATTTCATTCGCTGCGTTCTACTGGGCTATATTCCTAAACCTAGGTTTAGGATTTTGTTCGCTATATTTTGCTAGGCTGCCTTCCTAAACCTGGGTTTAGGATATCCTCCTAGATGGAATTAAGCCTACATATAGTGAGGTAACAAATAAATATAGGGCGACGCTGAATAATAGAAATTATAAGGCTAGCTTTCTACTATAACGACTAGGGTAATTAGAATAAACATATAATAAGGTTAGACGATAGAGACGCTATGTAGGCTTAGCCCCCTAAGGGTTGATAATAGCCTTCCTCAGTAGAAGGATCTAAATTACTGCTAACTGAAGCTAGATATTAGATATAAGACAGCTATTATTATGCATATGAGAGGAACGAAGTGTAGTTACTAGTTATTATACAGGAAACATATAAAGTATGCATACCTATAGTGGATATAAATATCTCTACTTCTCAGCAGCTCTAAGAAAAAAATAACTTAATCGCTTTCGCTGGCTGCTATATTCAGTAGGAACTGCGTTATATTCAGTTATATTTATTAGGCTACGCCTTATGAAGCACTTAACCTATAGATTCCTAGCTATTACATCCTTTCTATAGTATACTAATAGGAATAATATGACGATAGAGATAATAGATAATCCTAGGTGACTATATTATCTTTTGCGCATGCTTCCTGCATATAGAGTGTAGTAACTGTATATTTTATAGTAAATGTGATGAGGATTTATATGAATATTAGATATAAATATTTAGACTCCTTATTAGCTATTAGGAACCTAAGATAATGTTTGTTCTAATGTGAAGATAAGCTCTGCGAATACACTTAGCTACGTAGGAACTAGGGAGAGGTATGCTCTAATAAGTGTTGTATTTATTGCTTACTAGCTGCTGTGGCCTTCTTAGAGTATATTAATAGGAATAATAGGACTATAGGGTTGACAGATGACGCTAGAGAATCGCATCACCTGTCCCCTAAGTCATCTGCAGTTAAGATAGGGTATGCTAGACTGGACGCCTACTAAGCAGCACCCTAGATAACTAGGAAGCTATAAGCATATTTGGTTATACTGTGGTGTCTTGTAGGCTAAGGGATTCTTTTATATGTGCTATATAAATAAAGGTTTGTACTATATAATTAGATAAGGGGTAGCTTGAGAGCAATATAGAGGCCTTAGATTGATTCTTCTTATAATAAGGGGAATAATTAATAGATAATAATTATAGGGGATATCTTTAGATTACGCGATATTCAGATAGGCGAATAAGGCTATAACGCGTTCTCTGCTATTAATGAGGATTGAATTAACACTTAATAACGCTAGACGATAGGGTTACTTTATAACTTATGGTGTGAAGATGCTCCTAAGGCTGTAGATATATAGCAGCAGAGGGAGTATTAATAGAATAAGTATAGTATAGCATATATAATCTACATAATAATTGCGTTTAGTTAGGAACTATAGGAATATAAGCATTAGTGTAATATATTTATATTCCTTAGGGCTAGGGACTACTAGGGTGGTTTCCTAAGGCTGAGTTTAGAATTCTAGCAGCTACTATCCTATAATATAAATTCCTAAACCTAGGTTTATAATTACTATAGCTATAGGCTAATAATGTAATTCTATGAACCTAATCTTAGTATTAGGATAGCTACTAGCTAGTGATATAAACCTTTAAACCTAGGGTTGGTATATCCTATTACTGAGGATCAGGCTAGCGTAAAGCGAAGTTTAGATATGAATAAGTATAGCGAAACGCTGGACGATAGAAGTACTATATAAGCTTAACCTATAAGGGTTAGAAACTAATCTTCCTACCATAAAGACCTGAATAATCGCTGAATAATGTGGGACGATAGAGCTATTAATTTGTAAGTTTTGTAAATAAAAACAACCTGCTGCGTATTCTCTAGCAAATAAATTAAGTATTTAGATCTATCTTTATTATAAATATATAGTCTCCTCACTAGCTCTTAGGAAACCTACATTAATATGTTGATAGTTTCTTCTTTTGTGCAGGAAAGCCTGAAGAATACACTTAAGTATTTAGGTGTATATTAGGGATTACGCTCTGTTTATGAAGTTCTAGGTATTATGGTCTTCCTAGGGTATACTGATAGGAATAGTGTAACGATAGGGATGACGGATGACGTGCACTACTTATATTATGAGCTCTCTGTAGGCTAGAAGAGTCATCATAGCCTTAACGCTCTCTAGGCAGTTATATAAATCGTCTTTTTAGGGGTGAAGGAGAGAANATATCTATTCTCTTTCTGCTGAGTGTACTTAGTATATTTAAATATTCTCTTATATACTATATAGGGCAGTATATCTAGTTAAGGAGTTTAGACTAGTGATTTATAGTAGGGAGATATAAATAAATATTATGTAGTCTCCTCACTAGCTCTTAGGAAACCTACACTAATCTGTAAGTAATTTCTTCTTTTAGGCAGAAAAGCCTAAAGAATACACTTAGGTATTTAGGTGTCTATTAGGGGTTATGCTTTATTTATAAAGTTCTAAGTGTTATAGTCTTCTTAAGGTATACTGATAGGAATAGTGTAACGATAGGGACGACAGATAACATGCACTACCTATATTATGAGCTTTCTGTAGGCTAGAAGGGTTATTATCGCCTTAACGCTCTCTAAATAGTACTTAGATACTAGGTTGAAAGAAGCGATAGGGATTTTCAGATTCTTACTTCTAAGTATATATAATAGATTTATATATCTTCTTATAGATACTATATAAATTAGGGTATCTACTTAAGGAGTTAGGACTAATGATTAGCAGTAGGGAGATATAAATAAATACTGAGTGAGGCTAGATAAGAATAGAGTTGAGGGGTGAAGGACTTATTACTAAGGATATAAAGCTAGGATTATAGTAAAAAGGAGATCTAAAAGGGTTTACTATATAAAGACCACTTCGTAGAACAAATTCTACTTTCTCTAAGGCAATTATCGCCTCTTAGGTAAAGCTTAATAATCTCTTATGAGTTACGCCTTAGTACATACTAGGCCCCTATATGTTACAAGAAGATTAAGTGCTTACTTTAGATTTAGATTCATAAAAGAATACTGTAGTAATAGGGGGCATAGTTCGTAGACGATGATTGTGATGGATAAAGCTGGATAATACGATATTAATGTAAGCTCTTTAGGCTATCATATTATCCCTACTAACGCTTAGTACTGAATAAACACTAAGTAATACTAGATAATAGAGACGGTATATACCTCTATAAGAGAATAAGATACTGAGGCTATCGATTTAAAGTAGTAGAGATAGTAGAGATAAAATAAACACAGTATATATAATTTAGACCATAATTAAGCTTATTTCAAAACCACAAGAATGCAGGTATTGCTATAGTGCAGTTATAGTTTTCAGAGCCTCATGGTAACTATAGTGGGTTCCTAAACTGTAGTTTAGAATATAGTATAACAGAGGGTTTATATTCTAAGATAATACAGCCTGAATAAACGCTAGAGGATGATAGACAACAGTATAGCACATATTAAGAACGTTTTTAGGATTCAAAAAAGGTCCTTCTTAGTAAGGATATCTAAATAAACGCTAGATAGCACTAGGCGATAGATAAGGTTTAGGATTTTAGTGACTATTAGCTATTAATATTAATTTCTAAACCCAGGTTTAGGATTCTAGCAGCTGCTAAATTTCTAAACCCAGGTCTAGGATTTTAGCAGCTCCTTTTCGCTAAGCGGGGTTTCTAAACCCAAGTTTAAGATATACAAATTATTATAAAAGGTGGGCATCACTAGCTATACACTTATCAGCTTCTCAAGTTTCAGGTTGTTTCTGAGTAGTAGGAATATCTAAATACCTACTAGATGAAGCTGGACGATAGAGATACTAGACGGAGATCAGGCCTAAAGGTTAAAGATCTTAGTAACTAGTAATTACTGATCTAGTTTTCTAAACCCAGGTTTAGAGTCCTTTTAGCTCGTAGCTGCAGAGGCAGGTTCTAAACCTAGGTTTAGGATCTGAGAGGGCGCAGGCTGCTAGAGCGGGTTTTTAAACCTAGGTTTAGAATGAAGAGTGGCTGTTTTTTAGTAATACAAATTTCTAAACCTAGGTTTAGGATCAAAAGGAGCTGTTTTTTAGGGTTACAAATTTCTAGACCTAGGTTTAGGATTAAAAGTTACTATTTTTTAGTATATAAATTTCTAAACCTAGGTTTAGGATTAAGTATAGGCTGAAAATTATTAGCTTTTTAGTGATATAAACTTCTAAACCTAGGTTTAGAATAAAAAGTAGCTGTTTTTTAGTAATACAAATTTCTAAACCTAGGTTTAGGACTTCAGTAGCTGCTGCCCGCTGAATTAGCTTTCTAAACCCAGGTTTTATATCTCCATAGTATACTCATAGGAATACTACAATAACAAAGATAGCAGACAACGCTATGCTCTTAGAGCACATATAGCACTACTAATCCACAGTATAGAAGGGTTTAAACTAGCCTAGTTAACCTAGCCCATTTTAACTAGCCTATACGCTAGCAGAACAATACCCAAATTATCTATAACAACTTTCTATGAGGAAATTATAAGCTTTTATATACAATATGAGGGAAGGTTTCCAATCTATAGTAAGGCTAGAGCCATCTTCAGAGCGTTCCTATAATAATTGCGATAGGGAATAAACTTAGGATAACTTCAGACGACGTAAATAATACGGCTTTTCTTTCCCACAGTAAAACACAGTATATAGTTGCTACGTATTCTGTAGCGTATTTCTTAAGGGCTATGTGGAATACTAAAACCTTCTGGGACTATATCAAATTTATCTAGAGACTTAGGAGGGCATACGCTGTGAGGAGCAGCTTATCTGTAGATTTATACTACTAGTGGCTGTCTCATAGTATACTGATGGGAATACTTAGATAATAGAGGTGGCGGACGACGCTGGACTAATATGCTTAGGTTAACTATAGGTATCACTAAGCAATAGGACTAGTAAATAGAAACTAGCTCCTAATATTTAGCTTAAAGACCCCTTAATAGCACCTTAGAAGTATAATTATTTATAACTAATATAGCTAAGATAAATATAGATAGGAAGGTTTAAATAGACCTTAAGCTTCACTAGGTAATAAGACTACTAGATATAAACTAGATCCTAAAGCTGGGGATCAATCCCCAGTATATAGTAGGGCGGTCTAAATTATCCCTAGGCTTCACTAAGCAATAGACCTAGTGGATAGAAACTAAATACTAAGGCTTAGGATTAATCCTTTAGAGTAGGTATATAAGGGTTAATCTATACTAACCCTTCCCATTAATTATGTTGCATAGTCTAGGAAGGTTATCTGTAGGTCTAATAAACTTAAAAGGAGTAGGTATCGCTAGCTTTAAATCAGTTAGCTCCTGAAGCTTAGGTAGAGACCCTAGTAGCTTAAAGGGTTGAATAAATACTAGGCGATATTAGACGATAGAGATAGGGGATAAATAGAGGAAGACTTCTGATAATATAGATAATAGCAGTATTTTTCTACACTATAAAACACAGTATATAGTTACTATATATTCTTTACCTTAGTATATTTCTCAAGGGCTTTGCAGATTTATAAATCTGCACTACTTTATAGTTTTAAGTAGGGTTTATATCTACACTCCTTTATAGTTTTCAGGTGGGTAAGCAGAATTTAAAAGCTTAGTCTAACGTGTAGATATGCCTAACGAATACGCTTGCTTATTTAAGTGTTTAGTATAGCATATGCTGTGAGGAGCAGCTTATCTGTAGATTTATACTACTAGTAGCTATCTTATAGTATACTGATAGGAATACTTAAATAATAGAGGTGGCAGATGATATTAGACTGATATGCTTAGGGTAACTATAGGTATTGCTAAGCAATAGGACTAGTAAATAGAAACTAGCTCTTAATGCTTAGCTTAAAGACCCCTTAATAGCACCTTAGAAGTGTAGTTGTTTGTGACTAATATGGCTAAGATGAATGCAGATAGGAAGGTTTAAATAGACCTTAGGCTGCACTAGGTAATAGTCCTAGTAGATAGAAACTAAATCCTAAGGCTTAGGATTGATCCTTAGCACCTGATGGGAAGGTCTGAATTGTCCTTAGACTTCACTGGGTAATAGGCCTAGTAGATAGAAACTGGATCCTAGGGCTTGGGATTGATCTCTAGCACCTAGCGGGAAGGTCTAAATTATCCTTAGGCTTCACTAGGTAATAGGCCTGGTGGATGGAAACTGGATCCTAGGGCTTAGGATTGATCCTTAGCACCTAGTGGGAAGGTCTGAATTATCCCTAGGCTTCACTGGGCAACAGGCCTGGTGGATAGAAACTGGATCCTAGGGCTTGGGATCGATCCCTAGCACTTAGTGGGAAGGTCTGAATTATCCCCAGGCTTCACTAGGCAACAGGCCCAGTAGATAGAAACTAGATCCTAAGGCTTAGGATTAATCCCTAGTAGTTATAAGGGTTGAATAAACATTAGGTGATACTAGACGATAGAGATAGGGGATAAATAGAGGAAGACTTCTAATGATATGGATAATAGCGGTATTCTGCTACACTGTGAAATACAACCCCTCAATAGTACCTTAGAAGTGTAGTTGTTTATGTCTAATGTAGGCACGATAAATGAAGAAATTTAGCTAAAACGAATATAGATAGGAAGGTTTAAATAGATCCTAGGCTTCACTAGGTAATAAGACCGCAGGATAGAAACAGGCTCCTAAGGCTTTAAAAGTTAGCCTTAGTAGCTAGAAGGGGCGAATAAACGCTAGATAACACTAGATAATAGTATTACTATTAGGGAATAAGCCCCTGAGGCGATAGAGTTATACTAGGCAGAAAATCATATAAAGAAATATCTCAGCTATAATGAAGCTAAAGATTAGTAAAGTGGATTTAGTTAAAGAGAAGAATAATATTAAATATTATAGTATCCTTTTATAGCTAAAACGTAAGCATAATACGCTATAAAGAATAAGGTAGTGAATAGACTATAGATACCGCTAGATAATACTAGATGAAGAAAGAAATAAGTGAAAATAAGCCTTTGTAGCTTATGAATAATCGTTAGTATACTAGGTTTAAGATAAAGACTAGCTTCTTTTTTTAGTAATATGAATCTCTAAACCTAGGTTTAGGATGAAAATCAGTTTTTCCTTTGGGGTGTAAATTTCTAAACCTGGGTTTAGGATGAAAACTAGCTTCTTTTTTTGGTAATCTAGATTTCTAAACCTAGGTTTAGGATCAAAAGTTGCTATATTGTGAGGACCTAAATTTCTAAACCTAGGTTTAGGATGAAAATTAGTTTTTCCTTTAGGATGTAAATTTCTAAACCTAGGTTTAGGATAAAAACTAGCTTCTTTTTTTAGTAATATGAATCTTTAAACCTAGGTTTAGGATGAAAATTAGTTTTTCCTTTAGGGTGTAAATTTCTAAACCTGGGTTTAGGATCAAAAGTTGCTATATTTTGAGGATCTAAATTTCTAAACCTGGGTTTAGGATCAAAAGTCGCTATATTGTGATAATCTAAATTTCTAAACCTGGGTTTAGGATGAAAACTAGCTTCTTTTTTTGGTAATCTAGATTTCTAAACCTGGGTTTAGGATTAAAAGTCGCTATATTGTGAGGACCTAAATTTCTAAACCTGGGTTTAGGATAAAAATCAGTTTTTCCTTTGGGATATAAATTTCTAAACCTGGGTTTAGGATGAAAACCAGCTTCTTTTTTTAGTAATCTAGATTTCTAAACCTAGGTTTAGGATCAAAAGTTGCTGTGATTTAGGGATGTAAATTTCTAAACCTAGGTTTAGGATGAAAACTAGCTTCTTTTTTTGGTAATCTAGATTTCTAAACCTGGGTTTAGGATTAAAAGTCGCTATATTGTGAGGACCTAAATTTCTAAACCTGGGTTTAGGATAAAAATCAGTTTTTCCTTTAGGATATAAATTTCTAAACCTAGGTTTAGGATGAAAACCAGCTTCTTTTTTTAGTAATCTAGATTTCTAAACCTAAGTTTAGGATCAAAAGTCGCTATAATTTAAGGATGCAAATTTCTAAACCTAGGTTTAGGATGAAAACTAGCTTCTTTTTTTAGTAATCTAGATTTCTAAACCTGGGTTTAGGATCAAAAGTTGCTATATTGTGAGGATCTAAATTTCTAAACCTGGGTTTAGGATTGATTTTAGGCTGAAAGTTGTAGGCTTTTTACTAATATAAATTTCTAAACTTATGTTTAGGATAAAAAATCGCTGCTTTTTAGTGATATAAAATTTTGAATCTTGGTTATTATACACTAAGGCTTATGATGAATAATGCTCTATAGCTAGAAAGCAACTTTTCTATGACTTAAAGTATATAAAACACTATATCGTTTTTAAGGTTAACTATATAGTATTACTCTATTTTTAGCCTTATATATATGGTATAGTTTTATAATAAGGTTATCTAATTATATATTATGTAAGGACCTACATAGTATTACATAAGCCTGACCTAGTATAGATAACATTACGTCGCGTGCCTGTAATGCGTCTAACCATCCCTTCTATATCCTAAAATAACTTCTTTCTATCCTCTTATTGCTACTCTTAGACTTCCTCTATCCTTTCATTCTATATATATATAGATTCTAGCGTACTATTGCTAGTTCTTTATGAATAATACTTATAATTAGCACCTACTTTGTTATATATTATCTATGGTTTCTATTCAGCTAGCTACTTTAAGAGCCTTTAATATTATAAGTAGCTACTAAGCTAGCTTTCTAGATATTAGTTTGATATTCTGGGGGCTATTAGCTGCTATATGCCTTTCTATATATAGGCTTAGGATTCTAATAGCTGGTTTTTATTAGGTGGGATTTCTAAACTTAGGTTTAGGATTCTAGTAGCTAGTTTTTAGCAGGCTGCATTTCTAAACCTAGGTTTAGGATTCTAGTAGTTAGTCTTTAGTAGGCTGCATTTCTAAACCTAGGTTTAGGATTCTAGTAGCTAGTTTTTAGCAGGCTGTATTTCTAAACCTAGGTTTAGGATTTTAGTAGCTGATTTTTGTTAGGTGGGATTTCTAAACCTAGGTTTAGGATTCTAGTAGCTAGTTTTTACTAGGTGGGATTTCTAAACCTAGGTTTAGGATTCTAGTAGCTAGTTTTTGCTAGGTGGGATTTCTAAACCTAGGTTTAGGATTCTAGTAGCTGATTTTTAGCAGGTGGGATTTCTAAACCTAGGTTTAGGATTCTGGTAGCTAGTCTTTACTAGGTAGGATTTCTAAACCTAGGTTTAGGATTCTAGTAGCTAGTTTTTGCTAGGTGGGATTTCTAAACCTAGGTTTAGGATTCTAGTAGCTGATTTTTGGTAGGTAGGATTTCTAAACCTAGGTTTAAGATTCTAGTAGCTGGTTTTTAGTAGGTGGGATTTCTAAACCTAGGTTTAGGATTCTAGTAGCTAGTCTTTACTAGGTAGGATTTCTAAACCTAGGTTTAGGATTCTAGTAGCTGGTTTTTGCTAGGTGGGATTTCTAAACCTAGGTTTAGGATTCTAGTAGCTGATTTTTACTAGGTGGGATTTCTAAACCTAGGTTTAGGATTCTAGTAGCTGGTTTTTACTAGGTGGGATTTCTAAACTTAGGTTTAGGATTCTGGTAGCTGGTCTTTGCTAGGTGGTATTTCTAAACCTAGGTTTAGGATTCTAGTAGCTGATTTTTACTAGGTAGGATTTCTAAACTTAGGTTTAGGATTCTAGTAGCTGGTTTTTGCTAGGTGGGATTTCTAAACCTAGGTTTAGGATTCTAGTAGCTAGTCTTTACTAGGTAGGATTTCTAAACCTAGGTTTAAGATTCTAGTAGCTGATTTTTAGCAGGTAGGATTTCTAAACCTAGGTTTAAGATTCTAATAGCTAGTTTTTACTAGGTAGGATTTCTAAACCTAGGTTTAGGATTCTAGTAGCTAGTTTTTGCTAGGTGGGATTTCTAAACCTAGGTTTAGGATTCTAGTAGCTGATTTTTGGTAGGTAGGATTTCTAAACCTAGGTTTAAGATTCTAGTAGCTGGTTTTTAGTAGGTAGGATTTCTAAACCTAGGTTTAGGATTCTAGTAGCTAGTCTTTACCAGGTGGGATTTCTAAACCTAGGTTTAGGATTCTAGTAGCTAATTTTTACTAAGCAGGATTTCTAAACCTAGGTTTAGGATTCTAGTAGCTAGTTTTTACTAGGTGGGATTTCTAAACCTAGGTTTAGGATTCTAGTAGCTAGTCTTTATTAGGTGGGATTTCTAAACTTAGGTTTAGGATTCTAGTAGCTGGTTTTTACTAAGTGGGATTTCTAAACCTAGGTTTAGGATTTTAGTAGCTGATTTTTAGTAGGTGGGATTTCTAAACCTAGGTTTAGGATTTTAGTAGCTAGTTTTTACTAGGTAGGATTTCTAAACCTAGGTTTAGGATTCTAGTAGCTAGTCTTTACTAGGTGGGATTTCTAAACCTAGGTTTAGGATTCTAGTAGCTAGTCTTTACTAGGTGGGATTTCTAAACCTAGGTTTAGGATTCTAATAGCTAATTTTTAGTAGGTAGGATTTCTAAACCCAGGTTTAGGATTCTAGTAGCTAGTTTTTAGCAGGTGGGATTTCTAAACTTAGGTTTAGGATTTTAGTAGCTAGTTTTTACTAGGTAGGATTTTTAAACCTAGGTTTAGGATTCTAGTAGCTAGGTTTTACTAGGCTGTATTTCTAAACCTAGGTTTAGGATTCTAGTAGCTGGGTTTTGCTAGGTAGGATTTCTAAACCTGGGTTTAGGATTCTAGTAGCTAGTTTTTACTAGGTGGGATTTCTAAACCTGGGTTTAGGATTCTAGTAGCTAGTTTTTGCTAGGTGGGATTTCTAAACCTAGGTTTAGGATTCTAGTAGCTAGGTTTTACTAGGCTGCATTTCTAAACCTAGGTTTAGGATTCTAGTAGCTGGGTTTTGCTAGGTAGGATTTCTAAACCTAGGTTTAGGATTTTAGTAGCTGGTTTTTGCTAGGCTATATTTCTAAACCTAGGTTTAGGATTCTGGTAGCTGGGTTTTGCTAGGTGGGATTTCTAAACCTGGGTTTAGGATTCTAGGAACTAGCTTTTGCTGGGTGGGTTTTCTAAACCTTGGTTTAGAATTTTGTAATTATAGTTATTTCCACCTCCCCTAACGTAAATCGATTTTTTTTCTATATGGCTGGCCCTGACCTTAAACCCTTGGCAGCTGTTTCCTTATATTATTAAGAAAGAGCTCTCAATCTGTTAATCCTTATTATATCTAAACCTAGTGAGTTTCCCTATATTAAGTTAAATTAAGCTGCAGGCTCCCTTTTAGGGTAGCTTACCGCTAGCTAGGAGGCTAGCATAAGTTTTTAATTCCTAGCTATCTCTAGTAGGTATAGACTCTATCTTAGGTAGGGCTGCAGCAGCCTAACCTATCCCTATTAAGTCTCTAGACCTTCTCCCTAGGTTAGGGGGAGCTTAGCTATAAGTAGCCTCTTAGGCAGATATATTCTTACTATACTAATAGTAGTTACTCTATTGCTATAAGGTAGCTCTCTTAAGCCCTACTTAGTAGTATTACCTTTAGAAGGTTTCCTATAATTTGAGGATATTACTACTAGAGAGGTGACTAGCGATTATATATAGCACTACTAAACCCTTAATAAGCTTGCTATATAAGGTAGAGCGAAACAGCTTCTATTTACCCCTAGTAATACCCTTCTGTTAATTTCTTTAAGTTTCAGCCTTATAACTATACTCCCCCTAAAGCCTAAGCACTTTAATTTCTCATAAAGTGCTAAATAAGTTAAAAAATAATATTATCTAATCCCTAGTCAGCATAGTTTATAGTTAAAACTATAATAATATCTAATCATCTTTAATCCCCTAACTTTCGTTCCTAATAAATAAAAACATCCTTAGTAAATACTTTTGCAGTAGTTAGTCTTTAATAAATCTAAGAATTTCACCTCTAATAATTAAATACTAATACCTCTAACTATCCCTATTAATTATTACAGCAGTCTTAGAAACTAATAAAATAGAACTACATATCTTATTCTATTATTTTATGCTAATATATTTAAGTATAAGCCTACTTAGAGCACTCTAATTTTTTTAAAGTAAAAGTCTTATTTTCCTACACACCTAGTGAAAAGCATAAGGTTCTATAGGGGGAAAAGCCTAGCTAGACTAATATATATAGTGAGGCAGACTAGCCAGCTAGGCCTAAGGTTCTACTATAAGCTTTTTAACTATAATAACTTTAATATACGCTATTAGAGCTAGAATTACTGTAGCTGCTAGCACTAAACTTACCCTCTAATTATTCCTTATTAAGGGATTTAAATTATACTTATTCTAATTATAAGACCTAAAAAAGCCTTATATTAGTATTTATCGTCACTACCTCCCTATATTAGGATTAGGTAATTTATGCGCCTGCTGCCTTCCTTAGATATAGTAGCTGTTTCTTAGGCTCCTTCTCTAGGGTTAAGCTCTAACCCTCTATTACCTATTATAACTATACTAGAATACTACTCTAGTATTAAAAGTTAATAGGGAAGAAATTTAAATAAACTATTACTAGCATAAAGCTATACGATTTGAGAAGTTATTATAAATCACTAGTAAGCCTTAAAAGGTATTAGTTTTTAATCTAATAAATATATCCTTTTATAAGTTAGGATTTTTAGTATATATTAGCTCTAAAATTACTATAGTTATCTAAGTAGTAAGGTACTATTAAATAAATAATAACTTATATAATAAGCTATTTATAGTTTTACTATATAATTACTTATACTTAGATATATATAGCTTAATCTTTAAGATAAGCATATAACTACTAGTAGAATTAACTAAGTAACTATTATAACACTATAAAGCAGCTATTAGCACTATAAGCAGCTGCTAAAAAGTAGTTATTACTAATCTAGCCTGCTAAGGCAGTCTATTAGCTAAGCCTATAGCGCCCTAGAGGCGTCTAGTTTTCTACCCTAAGTTCCCTAGAGCTGCTTTTTACTACGCTATACCCCCTAGAGGGGGTTATATAGATCAAAAGCCCTAAGAGGAGTAACTACCCTATAGTATCTGCTATTCAGCATCCTCTATAGGTATTTCACCCCTAGTTCTTAGTGTAAAGTTAGCTATCAGCTATCTATCTATAGAACCTATTTTATAACACTAAGAGGTATAAAGCTTAATAATATCTCTTCTACTAAATTAAGCTGTATACTTAGGTAATAGCACTATAATTAGCAGTAGAAATAGGCATACTAAATCACTATATAAAGCTAAGCCTTAAGCTAAAAGAGATAACACTAATCTAAATCTATAAAGATATAAAACGTTTTTTAACTGCAGTTACTAGCAGCTTACCCTAAGAGGGTAGAGATTAAGCCTATATACTATTTTACTAGCACTTACTCCTTTCTTATAAGCCTACTAATGCTTTTTTAGCCCTAACTCTACTAATTACTATTCTACCTAGGATTTTCAGCCTAAATAAATTAAATTTATATAGGAAAATAAAAAAATATACTTACAACTATTTTTCGTTAGGGAAGGGCTGTATATATCTTAATTAACTGCCTAGGGCCCCTAGAGGCGCCTATAGGTGTAGCTAAGCTAAGTAAGGCTTATAGCAGCTATAAGTTAAAGTGTAAGTTAAGTAGCTATTTAGAGGTATTTATTTTTCCTAGCTTATAATTAGTTAGATCCTTTAGGGGTACTTTAAGCTTAACTCTTTAGGGGTATTTATATAGATTTAGCTGTAGGTAGCAGCTGCTTAACTTTAACGCCTTATAACTTACCTGCTATAAGCGCTATAGCTATAGGGCTTAGTATGCTATAGCCTTACTAGCGCCCTCTATAGCTGCAGTATAATATATATACCTCTAGAGCCTACCTTATACCTATCTATCGCTAGTGTTTTAAACTTTAAACCTAAATTCCTTACCTGCTATATATATTATAGCTATAGAGCTTATACTACTAAAACTACTATAAAAAGCTCTATAAGTAAGCTATAAGCCTCTATACCTATTAGCTTTAAGCTTAGGTTTAGTTTTTCCTACTAGCACTAGTAGTTTAAAAGTACTTTAAGCTTAACCCTTTAGGGGTACTTATTTTTCCTAGCTTATAATTAGTTAGATCCTTTAGGGGTACTTTAGGCTCTACCTTTAGAGGTACTAAAAAGTCGCCTTTAGACTTAGTAGTAAGAGGTGCTACCTCAGCTTTAAAATCTTATATCTTACTAAGTATTAATACTATAGATATATAATATAGCGTTTTAAAGACTTCTTACTCTGCTCTATCTATATAGGTAGTACTTCTCTATATAGTACTACCCTCTTAAGATATTTTATTTTTTTGCTTACTTTTCCTCCTACCTATATTAAGAATAATACTACTTTATAAACTTATTCATACTAAAGGTTATTATTTATATCCTTTCTACTATCTTTTTATTTACTTTTATAGCTATAATACTTTAATATTTATTTTCTATAATACCTATATACTAGAGATATATCTTTTATATTATAGCTTATTCTTAAGTTATTATCTTACTAATATATAAGTAATATTCTATATATTCTCTCTTTTTCTTACTAAGGCTACTTACTTTTTATAAATTACTACTCTTTTACTATTCTTATCTATATAGATATAAGGAAGGAAAGGCTTATATAATTATTAATATATATATATATAATAAAACTATTTCTCTCTTCCCCCTTAAATATAAACCTTTAACTAAATATCTAAAGAAAAAACTTACTTTTAGCTACCTTAGAATAAGAAAAAGTAGTATCCTATCTATATTATATTATAATATAACTTATCTTAAACCCTANGAATAAGAAAAAGTAGTATCCTATCTATATTATATTATAATATAACTTATCTTAAACCCTACTACACTATATTAACTTATAGATTTCTCACCTAAATAAATCATCCTTTTAGGAGTACTTATTTTCTACCTCTTTAGAAGTACTTTAGGCTTAACCCTTTAGGGGTATTTATACAGATTTAGCTGCAGGTAGCAGCTACCTAACTTTAATACCTTATAACTTACTTGCTATAAGCGCTATAGCTATAAAGCTTAATACGCTACAGCCCTACTAGCGCCCTCTATAGCTATAATATAGTATACACACCCCTAAAGCTTACCTTACACCTATTTATTGCTAGTGTTTTAAACTTTAAACTTAGATTCCTCGCCTGCTATATATACTACAGCTATAAAGCTTACACCACTAAAACCACTATAAAAGGCTCTATAAAGAGCTTATAAGCTTCTATAGCTTTACGCTATAATCTATTTTTTCGTTTAGGGGTACTAGTTTTATACCCTTTAGGGGTACTTTAGACTTTAACCTTTAGGGGTATTTATTTTTCTCAGCTTCTAATTAGCTAGATCTTTTAAAGGTACTTTAAGCTCTAAGTATATAGCTTATACCCCTTTTAGGGGTACTAGCTGCACACTTAGCTAGTTGCTATATCTATTAACCCTCTTAAAGTCTCTTTAGGGGTACTTATGTAGACTTAGCTGAATTAACTGCATAAGGTAGTCTCTCTAGTTAAAACCTTCTCTTAGGTCCCCTCTCTCTATCTCTCTATATACTGAAACCTTACGTTCTTATAGCATAGCAGCTACTAAGTTTATAAGGAAATTAAGGTGAAGGAGGGCTTACCCTCAGCAGATTATAATAATAAGGCTACTCTACTGCTTATAAGACCTTTTTGCATATTTAAGTTATCTATAAAGGATTTAACTTTACTTATACTGAAATTATAATTTGCAAAATACTACTACTTACTTTAAGAGTAGTAGAGGAATTGCCTGCTAAGACGTTAAGCTAAAGCCTATTTATATCTATCTATATATATAAGAGGTATTATTATATTCTAATATAGATTCTAACTTAGAGGCGTTTAGCTATTATCTAGCAGATAGTAGCTTTATAGTACTACCTAGTTAGATAGCTGTAAAAACTAATTATCTAAATAAGTAGTTCCTCTCATACTAAGCTTAATTACTATTATAATAAGGTTATTAATAGGGTAAAACTAACCTATCTTATAACAGTTTAAACCTAGCTTATATTCCCTATTAGTAGGTAAATAATCTAATGCTTACTAAATTCTACTTTAGTATAATAGGAAGAGCTAATATTAAAAGATTAAAAAGTAATATTACTATAAACGCTTAGCTGCTATAAGCTAGTTATCCCTATAGTAACTTTTCTAGCACCTCTAGCCTTAAATTTTAAGAGACTAAAGGATTAATAGGCTACACTTTTATAGTTTATATTTATACTAAAAATCAAAATTAAGGGGACTTTTACCCTTTTGTTCTACTAGAGATTTCTATTCTCTATAAGCCCCCCTTAAGATACCTGCGTTATAGTTTAATAGATATACTGCTTTAGCTAAACTCCCCACCTAATAATATTTTTAACTTAGGTTAGCTTGTAAAGGACTTTAAAACTAGAAGTTAGACGTAAATCTAGCCCTACTTTATTAAATAAGTAAAAAAACAATAGGAGTAGTGGTATTTTACTAGCGCTAAAGCTTCTATCTATTCTACACCTCTTATATCTTTTTATAATATCAAACTAAAGTTAAGCTTAATAGGGTCTTCTTTCCCTACTAATTCTGCTAAGCTTATTCCCTTAGCTGTAGTTTTACTAGATAGTAGATAGAGATAATAGGAATCTTATTAATCTATTTATATATATCACTAATTAGATAATAAGATATTTAGCTACCTTAAGAGCATTTAGGTAGGTAATACTATTTTAGGTATGCTATAGACTATATCTTAGACTTACTAGGGAGGTTTCCCTCTAATAAGCTTACTGCTGTTTAGTCGTTAAACTGCACTTATATCCCCCCTAAAAGGGAGACTTAAGGCTTAGCTATAGGTTACCTATATATCTTAATAACTATTACTATCCCTAGAGGTGCTATCCTTAGTACACACCCTTCTTTTATTAGGCTGTAGTGTTATTAAGCCTTAGAGACTTCCTACTAATTTAATAGTGTTATAAGGCGCCCTAAGGGACGCCTTACTAATAGGTAGCTTTTCACTCTTATTCTAATAACCCTCTTAATAGAGGAACCTATCTCTAAGCCCTCTAGCTAACTATTTAAGTTATAGTTACTCCTACTATTTACTCACACTTAGTTAAATTACTTCACTTTAATATTTAGAGTACTAAGCAGAAATCACATTACGTTAACACCACTTTCTAGCTATCATAATACTATATTTTAATTAGATAGTTAGATTCCCCTTATCTATACTAGTTCTAAGTTAGTTATTAACTATATACCAGACAGCTAAAGCTTACTAAGAGCGTTAGAACCTAAATACTAAAAGCCTCTAGCTAGAAACCTAGCTAATAGCAACCTACTCCTAAGCTATCTGCTTAAAGCCTAATATACCTAACCCTTAGAGCTAATCCTTATCCTAAAGTTATAGATCTATTTTGCTAACTTCCCTTATTTATATTATTCTATTAACTAGAAGCTATTCACTTTAAAGACCTACTGTAGTTATAAGTATAACTTAGTGTAAGAATTATTCCTTCCTATAGATTTTTAAAGGATATTAAGAGCGCACTAGACTTAATAGAAGTGCTAAGCTTTTCTAGCTGTTAAACCTTAGCTCTAAACAAACTGATTTTAAGGTAATAAACTATTAAAAAGAAAAGAGAACTCTACCTAGAGCCCCTGCTATTATCTCTACATTTAGTTATATTACTACGTAAAACCTATATCTAGGTGTTAGAATATTAACTAGCTTCTCTTTCGCTATATAGGGCATAAGTGCCTCTTTAAAATAGAACTTCCCTATAGCTTAGGATTAACTAACCTATATCTAACTACTATTTATATAGAACCTTTCCCTACTTCAGTCCTTTAAGTTCTTATTAAAGTATTTACTATTACTACTAAGATCTATACTAGAGGCTGTTCTACTTAGGCTTACACTTTAGGCTTCATCATAACCTCTATATCTACCTACTCCTCAGCATATTATTTCTATACTGAGGGTGAGGTATAGGTGAGACGCTTAAGTGCTATCTATTTTTAGGGCTAGTATATTCAGCAGGTAAGTTATTATATAGTTCTTAGCAGATTCTAACTTCTATAGCTACTATCTTATTGTTAAGATATACTAACACCTTTTATAGTATTTAATAAGTATCTACTTTAGCACCTTAACCTCATATTTAGTTTATCTTATATCACTAGTTCTACTTACTAAAAATAGCCTACTAGTGTTAATATATTTAAATACCTACATTTAATTAAGTAATAAAGGCTTCTTATATATTTAAAGTTTAAGAATAAATAAAAGCAATATAGCGCTCCTAAGTCTTTAATTATTCGCTTTACCTTATAAAACTAAGTTTAACACTACTATCCTAAGGGAAACTTCAGCAGAAACTAGCTATTAGAAGGTTTAATTAATTTTTCACCCCTATATATATATTTAATAATTAATTTGCATGTTAGAACTACTATAAGCTTCTACTAGAGTTTCCTCTAGCTTCACCTTATATATATATAGTTTACCTTCTTTTAGGTCTAACCTTATATGCTCTTACTTAAATCTATCTGAGAATATTAGGATCAGTTAATAATATGCTAAAGCTCTCACTTATGTTCACTTTTATTACGCGTAGGGGTTTAACACCTAAACACTTATATATAAGGTTAACTCCTTAGTTTATATTTTAAGATAGGTTGCTGATAACTATTATGCTAGCATCTTTATAGAGCGTATACCTCAGCCTGCTAAAAGGTATTATATAACAGACTATAACACTCCCTAAAGAGAGCTATATTCCTAAAGCTTTTATCCTTAATAGTAAGCTGATGCTAGCCTAAGTTAGCGAAGTGCCCTAGCTGCGAGAGCTAAGTGATTCACTAGACGTAAGTTTAGTTATAAGCGCTTCCCTTTTAATAATTTTATATACTATTTAACCCTCTTTTTAAAGTGCTTTTTATCTTTTGATCACTCTACTTATATGCTATTAGTCTCTAGCTGGTATTTAGCTTTAGAAGAAATATACCTCTTATTTTGAGTAGTATTCTTAAACTACTTAACTTATTAAAAGAGCTTTATAAAGGCTTAGTGTCTAACTATATAAGGCTCTCACCCTCTCTAGCGTCCTATTCTAGGGAACTTAGAAGGCATTATACTAAAAGCATCCTCTGCAAATTATAACTTAAGCCTAAGGCTAGATTTTAAATTTAAGCTGTTGCTGCTTTACTTATTGTTACTGAAGTAATCCCTATTAGTTTCTTTTCCTCTGCTTATTAATATGCTTAAGTTTAGTAGGTATTCCTACTTAATCTAAGGTTAACCTTTAGAAAATTAAGGGGTTTTATAGTAAGAGTCCCTCTAGATCTTAGTGTGAGATATAAAGTTATTACGTAAAGGAGGCTCTAAGAGGGTCTGCTACTACCTTTAAAGGCCTATATTAGCTATAGAGCTTTAACACTAAGCAGAGCTTAAAGGTTAAAATAACGCTTAAATAGGTATACCTACTAGAATACTGGTGGGCGTAATATGTATTTAAAGATTTAATAATTCACTAAATTCTGTAATTTATATTACTTATTGCATTTCGCTATATTCTTTATTAATACTAAAACTAAGAGATCTATTATTAAAAGTTTTAATTATTTACTTATACTACTTAGAAGAAATATTATTAAATTAAAGTTTAGTTATCCTCTAGTAGGCGCTAACCTACTTAGAGGTAGGAGGCTAGGAGGGTTATAAAAACCTTACCTACTAAAGTAATAGTTATAAGTATATTTATAAAAGGTTATAAAGCGTAAACTTAGTAATAATCCCTCTATTAGTTTACTAATAGAGACCTTATTATAACTTTTACTTCCTCTAAATAACTAAGTTTAGATAACTTTCTAACTAAAGGGAAGAGTTACCTCCTCCCTTAGATTAGTCTGAAAGCCTCACTAAGCTATTTAATTAGTAGTAGCGATAGGTAGTATATATAAAAGGTAGGGATGTAATTAACGTAAGCTGATGACTTATGCTTACTAAGGATTCCTCGTTAAAGAGCAATAATTATAATACTCTATCCTTAGCATAATAGAGTTTAATAAGATTATTTAGACTTTTAAGTTAAGGAAGTACTTACTAGCTCTATTAGTATAACGCGCATGCAGCTTAAAATATCTAAAGGTATTATAGACCTATTATTACCTTAAACTTCTATTAGCTTAAGCTAATAGTCCCTTTAAGAAGCTAGTATACTACTAAAGTAATATAAGCTATTTAGTAGGTTAAGGTCTTATTTATTATTATAATTAAGCAGATAAATCACTCTACTAACTAAGAACAGCTATATACTACTACTTATAAAATTAAGAAAGAGCTCTTAATCTGTTAATCCTTATTATATTTAGACCTAGTGAGTTTCCCTATATTAAGTTAAATTAAGCTGTAGGCTTCCTTTTAGGGTAGCTTACTACCAGCTAGGGGGCTAGCATAAGTTTTCAATTCCTAGCTATCTCTAGCAGGTATAAACTCTATCTTAGGTAGGGCTATAGCAGCCTAACCTATCCTTATTAAGTCTTTAAACCTTCTCCCTAAGTTAGAGGGAGCTTAGCTGTAAGTAGCCTCTTAGGTAGATATATTCTTACTATACTGATAGTAGTTACTCTACTACTATAAGGTAGCTCTCTTAAGCCCTACTTAGTAGTATCACCCTTAGAGGGTTTCCTGTAATTTGAGGATATTACTACTAGAGAGGTAACTAGTAATTATATGTAGCACTACTAAACCCTTAATAGGCTTACTATATAGAGTAGAGTGAAATAGCTTCTATTTACCTCTAGTAGTGCCCTTCTATTAATTTCTTTAAGTTTCAGCTTTATAACTATACTCCCCCTAAAGCCTAAGCACTTTAATTTCTCATAAAGTGCTAAATAAGTTAAAAAATAATATTATCTAATCCCTAGTCAGTATAGTTTATAGTTAAGACTATAATAATATCTAATTATCTTTAATCCCCTAACTTTCATTCCTAATAAATAAAAACATCTTTAGTAAATACTTTTATAGTAGTTAGTCTTTAATAAATCTAAGAATTTCACCTCTAATAATTAAATATTAATACCTCTAACTATCCCTATTAATTATTATAGCAGTCCTAGAAACTAATAAAATAGAACTACATATCCTATTCTATTATTCTATGCTAATATATTTAAGTATAAGCCTGCCTAGAGCACTCTAATTTTTTTAAAGTAAAAGTCCTGTTTTCCTATATACTTAGTGAAGGGTATAAGGTTCTATAGGGGGAAAGGCTTAGCTAGACTAGTGCACGCAGTGAGGCAAACCAGCCAGCTAAATCTAAAGTTCTACTATAAGCTTTTTAACTATAATAACTTTAATATATGCTATTAGAGCTGGAATTACTGCGGCTGCTAGTATTAGACTTACCCTCTAATTATTCCTTATTAAGGGATTTAAATTATACTTATTTTAATTATAAGACCTAAAAGAGCCCTATATTAGTATTTATTATTACTACCTCTTTATATTAGGATTAAGTAATTTGCGCGCCTGCTGCCTTCTTTAGATATAGTAGCTATTTCTTAGGCTCCTTCTCTAGGGTTAAGCTTTAACCTTTTATTACTTATTATAACTATATTAGAACACTACTCTAATATTAAAAGTTAATAGGGAAGAAATTTAAATAAACTATTGCTAGCATAAGGCTATATAATTTAAGAAGTTATTATAAATCACTAGTAAGCCTTAAAGGGTATTAGTTTTTAATCTAATAAATATATCCCTTTATAAGTTAGGATTTTTAGTATATATTAGCTCTAGAATTACTATAGTTATCTAAGTAGTAAAATACTATTAAATAAATAATAACTTATATAATAAGCTATTTGCAGTTTCACTATATAATTACTTATATTTAGATATATATAGCTTAATCTTTAAGATAAGTATATAACTACTAGTAGAATTAACTAAGTAACTATTATAATACTATAAAGCGGCTATTAGTGCTATAAGCAGCTACTAAAGAGTAATCACTATTAATCTAGCCTGCTAAGGCGGTCTATTAGTTAGGCCTATAGCGCCCTAGAGGCGTTTAGTTTCCTACCTTAAGTTCCCTAGAGCTGCCTTTTACTATACTATACCCCCTAGAGGGGGTTATATAGATTAAGAGCCTTAAGAGGAGTAACTACCTTATAGCGTCTGCTATTTAGCGTCCTCTATAGGCGTTTCACCCTTAGTTTTTAGTATAAAGTTAGCTATCAGCTATCTATCTATAGAACCTATTCTATAATGCTAGAGGGTATAAGGCTTAATAGCATCTCTTCTACTAAATTAGGCTGCACACCTAAGCGATAGCATTATAGTTAGTAGTAGAAATAAGTATGCTAAATCACTATATAAGGCTAAGCTTTAAGCTGAGAGAGATAATACTAATCTAAATCTATAAAGATATAGAACGTTTTTTAGCTATAATTACTAGCAGCTTACCCTAAGGGGGTAGAGATTAAGCTTATATGCTATTTTATTAGTACTTACTCCTTTCTTATAGGCCTACTAATGCTTTTTTAGCCCTAACTCTGCTGATTGCTATTCTACTTAAGATTTTCAGCTTAAACAAATTAAATTTATATAGGAAAATAAAAAAATATATTTATGACTATTTTTCGTTAGGGAAGGGCTGTATGTATCTTAATTAACTGCCTAGAGCCCCTAGAGGTGCCTGTAGGTGTAGCTAAGCTAAGTGAGGCTTATAGCAGCTATAAGTTAAGGTATAAGTTAGGCAGCTATTTAGGAGTATTTATTTTTCCTAGCTTATAATTAGTTAGATCCTTTAGGGGTACTTTAGGCTTAACCCTTTAGGGGTACTTATGCAGACTTAGCTATAAGTAGTAGCTACCTAACTTTAACGCTCTATAACTTACCTGCTATAAGTGCTATAGCTATAAGGCTTAGTGTGCTGCAGCCCTACTAGCGCCCTCTATAGCTGCAGTATAGTATATATACCTCTAGGGCCTGCCTTACACCTATCTATTACTAGTGTTTTAAACTTTAAACTTAAATTCCTCGCCTGCTGTATATACTATAGCTATAGGGCTTATACTACTGAAACTGCTGTAAAAGGCTCTATAAGTAGGCTATAAGCCCTTATGCCTGCTAGCCTTAAGCTTAGGTTTAGTTTTTCCTGCTAGCGCTAGTGGTTTGGGGGTATTTTAGGCTTAACCCTTTAGGGGTACTTATTTTTCTTAGCTTGTGATTAGTTAGATCCTTTAGGGGTACTTTAGGCTCTGCTTTTAGGGGTATTAGAAAGTCGCCTTTAGACTTAGTAGTAGGAGGTGCTACCTCAGCTTTAAAGTTTTATATCTTACTAAGTATTAGTGCTATAGATATATAATATAGCGTTTTAAAGACCTCTTACTCTGCTCTATCTATATAGGTAGTGCTTCTCTATATAATACTACCCTCTTAGGATATTTTATTTTTTTACTTACTTTTCTTCCTACCTATATTAAGAATAATACCACTTTGTGAACTTATTTATACTAAAGGTTATTATTTATATCTTTTCTACTATCTTTTTATTTATTTTTATAGCTATAACGCTTTAATATTTATTTTCTATAATACCTATATACTAGAGATATATCTTTTATATTATAGCTTATTCTTAAGTTATTATCTTACTAATATATAAGTAATATTCTATATATTCTCTCTTTTTCTTACTAAGGCTACTTACTTTTTATAAATTACTACTCTTTTGCTATTCTTATCTATATAGATATAAAGAAAGAAAAGCTTATATAATTATTAATATATATATATATAATAAAACTATTTCTCTCTTCCCCTTTAAATATAAACTTTTAACTAGATATCTAAAGAAAAAACTTACTTTTAGCTATTTTAAAATAAGAAAAAGTGGTATCCTATCTATATTATATTATAATATAACTTATCTTAAACCCTANGAATAAGAAAAAGTGGTATCCTATCTATATTATATTATAATATAACTTATCTTAAACCCTACTATATTATGTTAACCTATAGATTTCTCGCCTAAATAAATTATCTTTTTAGAGGTATTTATTTTCTACCTCTTTGGGGGTACTTTAGGCTTAACCCTTTAGGGGTACTTATGCGGACTTAGCTGCGGGTGGCGGCTGCCTAACTTCGACGCCTTATAACTTGCCTGCTATGAGCGCTGTAGCTATAGGGCTTAGTGCGCTGTGGCTTTACTAGCGCCCTCTATAGCTGCAGTATAGTATATATACCTCTAAGGCCTACCTTACACCTATCTATTGCTAGTATTTTAAACTTTAAACTTAGATTCCTCGCCTGCTATATGTGCTATAGCTATAGGGCTTATACTACTGAAACTACTATAAAAGGCTCTATAAGGAGCTTATAAGCCCCTATAGCCTTACGCTATAATCTATTTTTTTATTTAGGGGTATTAGTTTTATACCCTTTAGGGGTATTTTAGACTTTAACTTTTGGGGGTACTTATTTTTCTCAGCCTCTAATTAGCTAGATCTTTTAGGGGTACTTTAGGCTTAACCCTTTAGGGGTATTTATGCAGACTTAGCTGTAGGTAGGTGGCGGCCTAACTTTGACGCTTTATAACTCCCTCCCTATAGATACTATAAGTATAAGCTTTATATTGCTAAAACTGCTGTAGATACTTCTATAGGTTAGATATAAGCCTCTATAGCCTCACTTTATGATTTAGTTTTCCTTTTAGGGGTACTTACTTTATGCCCTTTAGGGGTATTTATAGCTCTGCCTTCTTTAGGGGTATTAGGAACGTCTATACAGACTTAGGCGTGGGATAGAAGAGGCTATGACTGTATAAAAGCTTTTGGGGGTACTTTAGGCTTTGGGCATGCAGCTTATACCTCTTTTGGGGGTACTAGCTGCACACTTAGCTAGTTGCTACACCTATTAACCTTCTTAGAGTCTCTTTAGGGGTATTTATATAGATTTAGCTGAATTAACTACGTGAAGTGGTCTCTCTAGTTAGGACCCTCTCTTAGGTCTTCTCTCTCTATCTCTCTATATATTAAAACCTTACGTTCTTACAGCATAGCAGCTGCTAAGTTTATAAGGAAATTAAGGTAAAGGAGGGCTTACCTTTAGTAGATTATAATAATAAGGCTACTCTACTGCTTATAGGACTTTTTTATATATTTAAGTTATCTATAAAGGATTTAACCTTGCTTATGCTAAAATTATAATTTGCAAAATACTACTACTTACTTTAAGAGCAGTAGAGGAATTACCTGCTAAGATGCTAAGCTGAAGCTTATTTATGTCTATCTGTATGTGCAGGAGGTATTATTACGTTTTAGTATGGATTCTGACTTAGAGGCGTTTAGCTATTATCTAGTAGATAGTAGCTTTATAGTACTACTTAGTTAGATAGCTATAAAAACTAATTATCTAAATGAGCGGTTCCTCTCGTATTAAGCTTAATTACTATTACAATGAGGTTATTAGTAAGGTAAAACTAACCTATCTCATAACAGTCTAAACCTAGCTTATGTTCCTTATTAGTAGGTAAATAATCTAACGCTTACTGAATTCTGCTTTAGTATGATAGGAAGAGCTGATATTGAAGGATTAAAAAGCGATGTTGCTATGAATGCTTGGCTGCTATAAGCTAGTTATCCCTGTGGTAACTTTTCTAGCACCTCTAGCCTTAAATTTTGAGGGACTAAAGGATTAATAGGCTATACTTTTATGGTTTATATTTATACTAAAAATCAAAATTAAGGGGACTTTTACTTTTTTGTTTTACTGGAGATTTCTGTTCTCTATGAGCCCCCTTTAGGATATTTGTGTTATGGTTTAATAGATGTGCTGCCCTAGTTAAACTCCCCACCTGATAATGTCTTTAACCTGGGTCGGCCTGCGAAGGACTTTAAAACTAGAAGTTGGATGTAAATTTAGTCTTGCTTTATTGAATAAGTAAAAAAATAATAGGAGTAGTGGTATTTTACTGGTGCTGAAGCTCCTATTTATTCTATACCTCTTATGTCTTTTTATAATGTTAAACTAGAGTTAAGCTTAATAGGGTCTTCTTTCCCTGCTGATTCTGCTAAGCTTGTTCCTTTGGCTGTGGTTTTGCTAGATAGTAGATAGGGATAGTAGGAATCTTATTAATCTATTTATGCGCGTTACTAATTAGATGATGAAGTATTTAGCTACCTTAAGAGCACTTAGGTGGGTGATACTGTTTTAGGCATACTGTAGACTATATTTTAAACTTACTGGGGGGGTTTCCTTCTAGTAAGCTTACTACTGTTTAGTTGTTGAATTGCACCTATATCCCCCCTGGAAGGGGGACTTAGGGCTTAGCTGTAGGTTGCCTATATATCTTGACGACTGTTACTATCCCTGGGGGTGCTATCCTTGGTGCGCACCTTTCTTTTGTTGGGCTGTGGTGTTGTTAAGCTTTAGAGACTTCCTGCTAATTTGATAGTGTTATAAGGCGCCCTAGGGGATACCTCATTAATAGGTAGCTTTTCACTCTCATTCTGATGACCTTCTTGATAGAGGAACCTATCTTTAGGCCCTCTAGCTAACTATTTGAGTTATAGTTACTCCTACTGTTTACCTATGCTTAGTTGAATTACTTCACTTTAATATTTAGAGTATTAGGTAGAAATTATATTACGTTAATACTACTTTCTGGCTATCGTAATACTATATTTTAATTAGATAGTTAGATTTCTTTTATCTATACTAGTTTTAAGTTGGTTATTAACTATATGCTGGACGGCTGAAGCCTACTAAGGGCGTTAGAACTTAGATATTAGAAGCCTCTGGCTAGAAACCTAGCTAGTGGCGACCTGCTCTTGAGCTATCTGCCTAAAGCCTAACGTACCTAACCTTTAGAACTAATCTTTATCCTGAAGTTATGGATTTGTTTTGCTGACTTCCTTTATCTATATTGTTTTATTAACTAGAGGCTGTTCACTTTAGAGACCTGCTGTGGTTATAAGTATGACCTGGTGTGAGAATTATTCCTTTTTGTGGATTTTTAAGGGATGTTGAGAGCGTATTGGACCTAATAGAAGTGCTGGGCTCTTTTGGCTGTTAAACCTTAGCTTTGGATAAATTGATTTTAGGGTGATAGACTGTTAAGAAGAAAAGAGAACTCTGCTTAGGGCTTCTGCTGTTGTCTCTGCGTTTAGTTGTGTTGCTGCGCAAAACTTATATCTAGGTGCTGGAATATTGACTGGCTTCCCTTTCGCTATATAGGGTATAAGTGCCCTTTTGAAATGGAACTTCCTTATGGCTTAGGATTGACTAACTTATGTCTAACTGCTGTTTATATGGAACCTTTCCCTATTTTGGTTCTTTAAGTTCTTATTGAAGTATTTGCTATTATTACTAAGATCTGTACTAGAGGCTGTTCTACTTGGGCTTATGCTTTAGGCTTTGTTATAACTTTTACGTCTGCCTACTTCTTAGCGTATTGTTTCTATACTGAGGGTGAGGTATAGGTGAGATACTTAAGCGCTATTTATTTTTAGGGCTAGTATATTTAGTAGGTGAGTTATTATATAGTTCTTAGTGGATTCTAACTTTTATAGCTATTATCCTGCTATTAAGATATACTAATACTTTTTATGGTGTCTGATGAGTGTCTACTCTAGCACTTTAACTTTGTGTTTAGTTTATCTTATATCGCTAGTTCTGCTTACTAAAAATAGCCTATTAGTGTTAATATATTTAAATGCTTATGTTTAATTAAGTAATAAGGGCTTTTTATATATTTAAAGTTTGAGAATGGATGAAGGTAATATAGCGCCCTTAAGTCCCTAATTATTCGCTTTACCTCATAAAACTGAGTTTAATACTGCTATCTTGAGGGAAACTTTAGTGGAAACTAGCTATTAGAAGGTTTGATTAGTCTTTTGCCCTTATGCGTATATTTGACGATTGATTTGTACGTTAGAACTGCTGCGAGCCTCTACTAGAGTTTCCTCTAGCTTCACCTTATATATATATAGTTTACCTTCTTTTAGGTTTAACTTTATATGCTCTTACTTAAATCTATCTGAGAATATTAAGATTAGTTAATAATATACTGAAGCTCTCACTTATGTTTACTTTTATTATGCATAGGGGTTTGATACCTAAACACTTATATATAAGGTTGACTCCTTAGTTTATATTTTAAGATAGGTTGCTAATAACTATTATGCTAGCATCTTTGCAGAGCATGTACTTCAGCCTGCTGAAGGGTATTATATAATAGGCTATAATACTTCTTAAAGAGAGCTATGTTCTTAAAGCTTTTGTTCCTAATAGTGAGCTAATACTAGCTTAAGCTAGTGAAGTGCTTTAGCTGTGAGAGCTAGGTGATTTACTAGATATAAGTTTAGTTATAAGTGCTTCCTTTTTAATAATTTCACGTGCTGTTTAACCCTCTTTTTAAAGTGCTTTTTATCTTTTGATTACTCTACTTGTGCGTTATTGGTCTCTGGCTGGTATTTAGCTTTAGAAGAAATATACCTCTTATTTTGAGCAGTATTCCTAAACTATTTGACTTGTTGAAGGAGCTTTATAAAGGCTTGGTGTCTAACTGTATAGGGCTCTCACCCTCTCTGGCGTTCTGTTCTAGGGAACTTAGAAGGTATTACACTAAAAGCATCCTCTGCAAATTATAACTTGGGCTTGGGGCTAGATTTTAAATTTGAGCTGTTACTACTTTACTTGCTGTTACTGAGGTAATCTCTGTTGGTTTCTTTTCCTCTGCTTATTGATATGCTTAAGTTTAGTGGGTATTCCTACCTGATCTGAGGTTAACTTTTGGAAAATTGGGGGGTTTTATGGTAAGAGTCCCTTTAGATCCTAGTGTGAGATGTAAAGTTACTACGTAAAGGAGGCTTTAGGAGGGTCTGCTACTACTTTTGAGGGCTTATATTAGCTGTAGGGCTTTAATACTAAGTAGAGCTTGAGGGTTGAAATGACGTTTGAATAGGTATGCCTGCTAGAATGCTGGTGGGCGTAATGTGCGTTTAAAGATTTGATGATTTACTGAATTCTGTAATTTATATTACTTATTGCATTTTGCTGCGTTCTTTATTGATGTTAGAACTAAGAGATCTGTTGTTAAAAGTTTTGATTATTTGCTTGTACTACTTAGAAGAAATGTTGTTAAATTAGAGTTTGGTTATCTTCTGGTGGGTGCTGACCTGCTTGGAGGTGGGAGGCTGGGAGGGTTGTGGAGACCTTATCTGCTGAAGTAATAGTTGTAGGTATGTTCATAAAGGGTTGTAGAGCGTAAATTTAGTAATGATCTTTCTGCTGGTTCACTAATGGAGACTTTGTTATGACTTTTACTTCCTCTAAATGATTGAGTTTGGATAACTTTCTGACTAGGGGGAAGAGTTGCCTCCTCTCTTAGATTAGTTTAAAAGCCTTACTGAGCTATTTAATTAGTAGTAGCGATGGGCGGTATGTATAAAGGGTAGGGATGTAATTAATATAAGCTGATAACTTACACTTACTAGGGATTCCTTGTTGAAGAGTAATAATTGTAATGCTTTATCCTTAGTATGATAGAGTTTAATAAGATTACTTGGACTTTTAAGTTAAGGAAGTACTTGCTGGCTCTGTTAGTGTAATGCGCGTGCGGCTTAGAATATCTAAGGGTATTATAGACCTGTTATTGCCTTAAACTTCTATTGGCTTGAGCTGATAGTTCCTCTAAGAAGCTAGTGTACTGCTAAAGCAATATAGGCTATTTAGTAGGTTAAGGTCTTGTTTGTTATTGTAATTAAGTAGATAAATTACTCTACTAACTAAGAATGGCTATGTATTATTATCTATAAAATTAAGAAAGAGCTCTTAATCTGTTAATCTTTATTGTGTCTGGACCTGGTGAGTTTCCTTGTGTTGAGTTAAATTAAGCTGTAGGCTCCTTTTTAGGGTAGCTTGCTGCTGGCTGGGGGGCTGGCGTAAGTTTTTGATTTCTGGCTATCTTTAGTGGGTATGGACTCTATCTTAGGTGGGGCTGTGGCAGCTTGACCTATCTCTGTTGAGTTTCTGGACCTTCTTTTTGGGTTAGGGGGAGCTTGGCTGTGAGTGGCCTCTTAGGCGGATATGTTCTTATTATACTGATGGTAGTTATTTTGCTGCTATAGGGTAGCTCTCTTGAGCTCTGCTTGGTAGTGTTACTTTTGGAGGGTTTCTTATAATTTGAGGATGTTACTATTAGAGAGGTGACTAGCGATTATGTGTAGTACTATTAAACTTTTGATAGGCTTGCTGTGTAGGGTAGAGTGAAACGGCTTCTGTTTATCCCTAGTGGTACCTTTCTGTTAATTTCTTTAAGTTTTAGCTTTACGACTATATTCCCCTTAGAGCCTAAGCATTTTGATTTCTTGTAAGGTGCTGAATGAGTTAAAAAATAATATTGTTTGATCTTTAGTTGGTATAGTTTATGGTTAAGACTATGATGGTATCTGATCGTCTTTAATCCCCTAACTTTCGTTCCTGATAAATGAAAATATCCTTGGTAAATGCTTTTGCAGTAGTTAGTTTTTAATAAATCTAAGAATTTTACTTCTGATAATTGAATACTGATGCCCCTGACTGTCCCTATTAATTATTATGGCGGTCCTAGAAACTAATAAAATAGAACTATACGTCTTATTCTATTATTCTATGCTAATATATTTGAGTATAGGCCTGCTTAGAGTATTCTAATTTTTTTAAAGTAAAAGTCTTGTTTTCTTATATACTTAGTGAAGGGTATGAGGTTTTATAGGGGGAAAGGCCTAGCTAGACTAGTGTATATGGTGAGGCGGACTGGCTAGCTAGGCCTAAGGTTCTATTATGAGCTTTTTAATTATAATAACTTTAATATATACTATTAGAGCTAGAATTACTGCAGCTGCTAGTATTAGACTTACCTTCTAATTGTTTCTCGTTAAGGGATTTAAATTATACTTATTCTAATTATAAGACTTAAAAGAGCTCTGTATTAGTATTTATTGTTACTACCTCTCTGTGTTGGGATTGGGTAATTTGTGTGCCTGCTGCCTTTTTTGGATGTAGTAGCTGTTTCTTAGGCTTCTTCTCTGGGGTTGAGCTCTAACCCTCTGTTACTTGTTGTAACTATGCTAGAATACTACTCTAGTATTGAAAGTTGATAGGGAAGAAATTTGAATGAACTATTGCTGGCGTAAGGCTATGCGATTTGAGAAGTTATTATGAATTACTAGTGAGCTCTGAAGGGTATTGGTTTTTAATCTAATAAATATATCCCTTTGTAAGTTGGGATTTTTAGTATGTATTAGCTTTAGAATTACTATGGTTATCTAAGTAGTAAGGTATTATTAAATAAATGATAACTTATATAATGAGCTATTTGCAGTTTTGCTGTATAATTGCTTATATTTAGATATATATGGCTTAATCTTTGAGATAAGTATATGACTACTGGCAGAATTAACTAGGTAACTATTATAACACTGCAGAGCGGCTATTAGTGTTATGAGTAGCTGCTGAAGAGTAGTTACTACTGATCTAGCCTGCTGGGGCGGTTTGTTGGCTAGGCTTATAGCGCCCTAGAGGCGTTTAGTTTTCTACCTTAAGTTCCCTAGAGCTGCTTTTTACTACGCTATGCCCCCTAGAGGGGGTTATATGGATTAGGAGCTTTAAGAGGAGTAACTGCTTTGTAGCGTCTGCTATTTAGCGTCCTCTATGGGCGTTTCGCCCCTAGTTCTTAGTGTAAGGTTAGCTATTGGCTATCTGTCTATAGAACCTATTCTGCGATGCTAGGGGGTATGAGGCTTGGTAGTATCTCTTCTGCTGAATTGGGCTGTATGTTTGGGTGATAGTACTGTAGTTAGTAGTGGAAATAGGTATACTGAATTACTATATGAGGCTAGGCCTTAAGCTGAGAGAGATGATATTGATCTGAATCTGTGAAGATATAGAACGTTTTTTAGCTGTAGTTGCTAGTAGCTTGCCCTGAGGGGGTAGAGATTGGGCTTGTGTGCTGTTTTATTGGCACCTGCTCCCTTCTTATAGGCTTACTGACGCTTTTTTGGCCTTAACTCTGCTGATTGCTGTTCTACTTAGGATTTTCAGCTTGAATAAATTAAATTTGTATAGGAAAATAAAAAAATGTATTTATGACTATTTTTTGTTAGGGAAGGGCTGTATATATCCTAATTGACTGCCTGGGGCCTTTAGAGGCGCCTGCAGGTGTGGCTAAGCTGGGTGAGGCTTGTGGCGGCTGTGAGTTGGGGTGTAAGTTGGGCGGCTGTTTGGGGGTATTTATTTTTCCTGGCCTGTGATTGGTTGGATCCTTTGGGGGTACTTTGGGCTTGACCCTTTGGGGGTATTTATGTGGACTTGGCTGTGGGTGGCGGCTGCCTAACTTTGACGCCTTATAACTTGCCTGTTATGAGCGCTGTAGCTATAGGGCTTAGTGCGCTGCAGCCTTATTAGCGCTCTCTATAGCTGTGGTATAGTATATACACCCCTAGGGCTTGCTCTGCATCTATCTATTGCTGGTGTTTTAAACTTCAAACCTGGATTTCTTGCCTGCTGTATGTGCTATAGCTATAGGGCTTGCACTACTGAAACTGCTGTAAAAGGCTTTATAAGTAGGCTATAAGCCTCTATGCCTGCTGGCCTTAGGCTTAGGTTTAGTTTTTCCTATTAGCACTAGCAGTTTGGGGGTACTTTAGGCTTAACCCTTTAGGGGTACTTATTTTTCCTAGCTTGTGATTAGTTAGATCCTTTAGGGGTACTTTAGGCTCTGCTTTTGGGGGTACTAGAAAGTTGCTTTTGGACTTGGTGGTGGGAGGTGCTACCTCAGCTTTAAAGTCTTATATCTTATTAAGTATTAGTGCTATAGATATATAATATAGTGTTTTAAAGACCTCTTACTCTGCTCTATCTATATAGGTAGTGCTTCTCTATATAGTACTACCCTCTTAGGATATTTTATTTTTTTGCTTACTTTTCCTCCTACCTATATTAAGAATAATACCACTTTGCAAACTTATTTATACTAAAGGTTGTTATTTATATCCTTTCTACTGTTTTTTTATTTACTTTTATAGCTATAACGCTTTAATATTTATTTTCTATAATACCTATATACTAGAGATATATCTTTTATATTATAGCTTATTCTTAAGTTATTATCTTACTAATATATAAGTAATATTCTATATATTCTCTCTTTTTCTTACTAAGGCTACTTACTTTTTATAAATTACTACTCTTTTACTATTCTTATCTATATAGATATAAGGAAGGAAAGGCTTATATAATTATTAATATATATATATATAATAAAACTATTTCTCTCTTCCCTCTTAAATATAAACTTTTAACTAGATATCTAAAGAAAAAACTTACTTTTAGCTACTTTAGAATAAGAAAAAGTAATATCCTATCTATATTATATTATAATATAACTTATCTTAAACCTTATTATACTGCGTTAACTTATAGATTTCTTGCCTGAATAAATTATCCTTTTGGGGGTACTTATTTTCTACCTCTTTAGGGGTACTTTAGGCTTAACCTTTTAGGGGTATTTATGCAGACTTAGCTGTGGGTGGCGGCTGCTTAACTTTGACGCCTTATAACTTACCTGCTATAAGTGCTATAGCTATAAGGCTTAGTATGCTGCAGCCTTACTGGCGCCCTCTATAGCTGTGGTATAGTATATATACCTCTAGGGCCTGCCCTATACCTGTCTATTGCTGGTGTTTTGAACTTTAAACTTAGATTTCTCGCCTGCTATATATGCTATAGCTATAGGGCTTATACTACTGAAACTGCTGTAAAAGGCTCTATAAGGAGCTTATAAGCCCTTATAGCCTTACGCTATAATCTGTTTTTTTGTTTAGGGGTATTAGTTTTACACCCTTTAGGGGTACTTTAGACTTTAACTTTTAGGGGTACTTATTTTTCTTAGCCTCTGATTAGCTAGATCTTTTGGGGGTATTTTAGGCTTAACCTTTTAGGGGTACTTATGCAGACTTAGCTGTGGGTAGGTGGCAGCCTAACTTTGACGCCCTATAACTCCCTCCTTATAGATGCTATAAGTATAAACTTTATACTGCTGAGACTGCTACAGATACTTCTATAGGTTAGATGTAAGCCTCTATAGCTTCACCTTATAACTTAGTTTTCCTTTTGGGGGTATTTGCTTTGCACCCTTTAGGGGTATTTATAGCTCTGCTTTCTTTAGGGGTATTAGGAACGTCTACGTGGACTTAGGCGTGGGATAGAAGAGGCTATAACTATATAAAAGCTTTTGGGGGTACTTTAGGCTCTAGGTATGCGGCTTATACCCCTTTTAGGGGTACTAGCTGCGCACTTAGCTAGTTGCTACACCTATCAACCTTCTTAGAGTTTCTTTAGGGGTATTTATATAGACTTAGCTGAATTGACTGCGTGAGGTGGTCTCTCTAGTTAGGACCCTCTCTTAGGTCCCCTTTCTCTATCTCTCTATATATTAAAACCTTACGTTTTTATAGCGTAGCAGCTGCTAAGTTTATGAGGAAATTGAGGTGAAGGAGGGCTTACCCTTAGTAGATTATAATAATAAGGCTACTTTACTGCTTATAGGACCTTTTTGCATATTTAAGTTATCTGTAAAGGATTTAACCTTGCTTATGCTGAAATTATAATTTGCAAAATATTACTACTTACTTTAAGAGTAGTAGAGGAATTACTTACTAAGATACTAAGCTGAAGCTTATTTATGTTTATCTATATATGTGGGAGGTATTATTACGTTCTAGTATAGATTTTAACTTAGAGGCGTTTAGCTATTATCTAGTAGATAGTAGCTTTATAGTATTGCTTAGTTAGATAGCTGTAAAAACTAATTATCTGAATAAGCAGTTCCTCTTATATTAAGCTTAATTACTATTATGATGAGGTTATCAGTAGGGTAAAACTAACCTATCTTATAATAGTTTAAACCTAGCTTATATTCCCTATTAGTGGGTGAATAATCTAATGCTTACTAAATTCTGCTTTAATATAATAGGAAGAGCTGATATTGAAGGATTAAAAAGTGATATTACTATGAACGCTTAGCTGCTATAAGCTAGTTATTCTTATGGTAACTTTTCTAGCACCTCTAGCTTTAAATTTTGAGGGACTAAAGGATTGATAGGCTACACTTTTATAGTTTATATTCATACTGAAAATTAAAATTAAGGGGACTTTTACCTTTTTATTCTACTAGAGATTTCTGTTCTCTATGAGCTCCCCTTAGGACACTTGCGTTATGGTTTAATAGATGTGCTGCCCTAGCTAAACTCCCCACCTGATAATGTCTTTAACCTGGGTTGGCCTGTGAAGGACCTTAAAACTAGAAGTTGGATGTAAATTTAGCCCTGCTTTATTGAATAAGTAAAAAAATAATAGGAGTAGTGGTATTTTATTAGTACTAAAGCTCCTACTTATTCTATACCTCTTATGTCTTTTTATAATGTTAAACTAGAGTTAAGCTTAATAGGGTCTTCTTTCCCTGTTGATTCTGCTAAGCTTATTCCTTTGGCTGTGGTTTCGCTAGATAGTAGATAGGGATAGTGGGAATCTTGTTGATCTATTTATGCGCGTTACTAATTAGATGACGAGGTATTTGGCTACCTTAAGAGTATTTAGGTGGGCGATACTGTTTTGGGCATGCTGTAGACTATATCTTAGACTTGCTGGGGGGGTTTCCCTTTAGTGAGCTTACTGCTGTTTAGTTGTTAAATTGCACTTATATCCCCCCTGGAAGGGGGACTTAGGGTTTAGCTATAGGTTGCCTATATATCTTAACGACTGTTATTATCCCTGGGGGTGCTATTTTTGGTGCGCACCTTTCTTTTGTTGGGCTGTGGTGTTGTTAAGCTTTAGAGACTTCTTGCTAATTTGATAGTGTTGTAAGGCGCCCTGGGGGATGTCTCACTAATGGGTAGCTTTTCACTCCTGTTCTGATGACCCTCTTGATGGAGGAACCTATCTTTAGGCTTTTTAGCTAACTATTTGAGTTATAGTTACTCTTGCTGTTTACTTGTGCTTAGTTGAATTACTTTACTTTGATATTTAGAGTATTAGGCAGAAATTATATTGCGTTAACACTACTTTTTAGCTATTATAATGCTATATTTTAATTAGATAGTTAGATTCCTTTTATCTATACTAGTTCTAAGTTAGTTATTAACTATATGCTGGACGGCTGAAACCTGCTAAGGGCGTTAGAACTTAGATACTAGAAGCCTCTAGCTGGAAACCTAGCTAGTGGCGACCTGCTCTTAAGCTGTCTACCTAAAGCTTAACGTACCTAACCTTTAGAGCTAATCTTTATCCTGAAGTTATGGATCTGTTTTGCTGACTTCTCTTATCTATATTATTCTATTAACTAGAGGCTGTTCACTTTGGAGATCTGCTGCGGTTATGAGTATGACTTGGCGTGAGAATTATTTCTTCCTGTGGATTTTCAAGGGATGTTGAGAGCGTACTGGACCTAATAGAAGTGCTAGGCTCTTCTAGCTGTTAAACCTTAGCTTTAGATAAATTGATTTTAGGGTGATAGACTATTAAGAAGAAAAGAGAACTCTGCTTAGGGCTTCTGCTGTTATTTTTACGTTTAGTTATATTGCTGTATAAAACTTATATCTAGGTGCTGGAATATTAACTGGCTTCCCTTTTGCTATATGGGGTATAAGTGCCCCTTTGAAATAGAACTTCTTTATGGCTTAAGATTAACTAACTTATATCTAACTGCTATTTATATAGAACCTTTCCCTACTTTAGTCTTTTAAGTTCTTATTAAAGTATTTGCTACTATTATTAAGATCTGCACTAGAGGTTATTCTACTTAGGCTTACGCTTTAGGCTTTATTATAACCTCTATATCTGCTTACTCCTTAGCATATTATTTCTATACTGAGGGTGAGGTATAGGTGAGACGCTTAAGCGCTATCTATTTTTAGGGTTAGTATATTTAGTAGGTGAGTTGTTATACAGTCTTTAGTAGATTCTAACTTTTATAGCTACTGTTCTGCTGTTAAGATATATTAACACCTTTTATAATGTCTGATAAGCGTTTATTTTAGCACCTTAACCTTACGTTTGGTTTATCCTATATTGCTAGTTCTGCTTACTAAAAATAGCCTATTAGTGTTGATATATTTAAATGCTTATATTTAATTAAGCAATAAGGGCTTCTTATATATTTAAAGTTTGAGAATAGATAAAGGCAATATAGCGCCCCTGAGTCCCTAATTATTTACTTTACCTTATAAAACTGAGTTTAATACTGCTATCCTGAGGGAAACTTTGGCGGAAACTAGCTATTAGAAGGTTTAATTAGTTTTTCGCCCTTATATGTATATTTGATAATTAATTTATATATTAGAACTGCTGTGAGCTTCTACTAGAGTTTCCTCTAGCTTCACTTTATATACGTATAGTTCACCTTCTTTTAGGTTTAACCTTATATGCTCTTACTTAAATCTATCTGAGAATATTAAGATTAGTTGATAATGCGCTGAAGCTCTTACTTACGTTTATTTTTATTATGCGTAGGGGTTTGACACCTGAACACTTACATATAAGGTTGATTCCTTAGTCTATGTTTTAAGATAGGTTGCTGATAACTATTATGCTAGTATTTTTATGGAGCGTGTACTTTAGCCTGCTGAAGGGTATTATGTAATAAGCTATAATACTCCTTGAAGAGAGCTATATTTCTGAAGCTTTTGTTTTTAATAGCAAGCTGATGTTAGCTTAAGCTGGTGAAGTGCTCTAGCTGTGAGAGCTAGGTGATTTACTGGATATAAGTCTAGTTATAAGCGCTTCCCTTTTAATAATTTTATGTGCTGTTTAACCCTCTTTTTAAAGTGTTTTTTATTTTTTGATTACTTTATTTATATGCTATTAGTCTCTAGCTAGTATTTAGCTTTAGAAGAAATATACCTCTTATTTTGAGTAGTATTCTTAAACTACTTAACTTATTGAAGGAGCTTTATAAAGGCTTAGTGTCTAACTGTATAGGGCTTTCACCCTCTCTAGCGTTCTATTCTAGGGAACTTAGAAGGCACTGTACTAAAAATATCCTCTGTAAATTATAACTTAGGCTTAGGGCTAGATTTTAAATTTAAGCTGTTGCTGCTTTACTTACTATTATTGAGGTAATTCTTATTAGTTTCTTTTCCTCTGCTTATTGATATGCTTAAGTTTAGTGGGTATTCCTACTTAATCTGAGGTTAACTTTTGGAAAATTAGGGGGTTTTATGGTAAGAGTCCTTTTAGATCTTAGTGTGAGACGTAAAGTTACTATATAAAGGAGGCTCTAGGAGGGTTTACTACTACTTTTAAGGGCTTATATTAGCTATAAGGCCTTAATACTAAGTAGAGTTTGAAGGTTAAAATAACGCTTGAATAGGTATGCCTGCTAGAATGCTAGCAGGCATAATATGCGTTTAAAGATTTGATGATTTACTAAATTCTGTAATTTATATTACTTATTATATTTTGCTGCGTTCTTTATTGATGCTAGAACTAAGAGATCTATTATTAAAAGTTTTAATTATTTGCTTATATTATTTAGAAGAAATGTTGTTAAATTAGAGTTTAGTTATCCTCTGGTGGGTGCTGACCTGCCTGGAGGTGGGAGGCTGGGAGGGTTGTAGAGACCTTACCTGCTGAAGCAATAGTTATAGGTATATTTATAAAGGGTTGTAAAGTGTAAACTTAGTAATAATCTCTCTACTAGTTTACTAATAGAGACTTTATTACGACTTTTACTTCTTCTAAATAATTAAGTTTAAATAACTTTTTAACTAAGGGGAAGAGTTACCTCCTCCTTTAGATTAGTTTAAAAGCTTTACTAAGCTATTTAATTAGTAGTAGTAATAGGTAGTATGTATAAAGGGTAGGGATATAATTAATATAAGCTGATAACTTACGCTTACTAAGGATTCCTTATTAAAGAGTAATAATTATAATGCTCTATCTTTAGTATAATAGAGTTTAATAAGATTACTTAGACTTTTAAGTTAAGGAAGTACTTACTAGCTCTGTTAGTATAATACGTGTGCGGCTTAGAATATCTAAGGGTATTACAGACCTATTATTACCTTAAACTTCTATCAGCTTAAGCTGATAGTCCCTCTAAGAAGCTAGCATACTACTAAAGTAATATAGGCTATTTAGTAGGTTAAGGTCTTGTTTGTTATTATAATTAAGCAGATAAATTACTCTACTAACTAAGAACAGCTATATATTACTACTTATAAAATTAAGAAAGAGCTTTTAATTTATTAATCCTTATTATGTTTAGACTTAGTGAGTTTCTCTGTGTTAAGTTAAATTAAGCTGTAGGCTCCTTTTTAGGGTAGCTTGCTGCTAGCTGGGGGGCTGGCGTAAGTTTTTAATTCCTAGCTATCTCTAGTAGGTATAGACTCTATCTTAGGTAGGGCTACAGCAGCCTAACCTATCCCTATTAAGTTTTTAGACCTTCTCTTTAGGTTAGGGGGAGCTTAGCTATAAGTAGCCTCTTAGGTGGATATATTCTTATTATATTAATAGTAGTTACTTTGCTGCTATAAGGTAGCTCTCTTAAGCTCTACTTAGTAGTGTTGCCTTTAGAAGGTTTCCTATAATTTGAGGATATTACTATTAGAGAGGTAACTAGTGATTATGTATAGCACTACTAAACCTTTAATAGGCTTGCTATATAAGGTAGAGCGAAACGGCTTCTATTTACTCCTAGTAGTGCCCTTCTGTTAATTTCTTTAAGTTTTAGCTTTACAACTATACTCCCCTTAGAGCCTAAGTATTTTGATTTCTCATAAGGTGCTAAATAAGTTAAAAAATAATATCGTCTGATCTTTAGTTAGTATAGTTTATAGTTAAGATTATAATAGTATCTAATTGTTTTTAATCTCCTAACTTTTATTCCTAATAAATAAAAATATCTTTAGTAAATACTTTTGCAGTAGTTAGTCTTTAATAAATCTAAGAATTTCACTTCTAATAATTAAATATTAATGCCCCTGACTGTCCCTATTAATTATTATAGCGGTCCTAGAAACTAATAAAATAGAACTATACGTCCTATTTTATTATTTTATGCTAATGTATTTGAGTATAGGCCTGCCTGGAGCACTTTAATTTTTTTAAAGTAAAAGTTCTGTTTTCCTATATACCTAGTGAAGGGTATGAGGTTCTATAGGGGGAAAGGCCTGGTTGGACTAGTGCATGTGGTGAGGCGGACTGGCTAGCTAGGCTTAAGGTTCTATTATAAGCTTTTTAATTATAATAACTTTAATATATGCTATTAGAGCTAGAATTACTGCGGCTGCTAGTATTAGACTTACCTTCTAATTATTCTTTATTAAGGGATTTAAATTATATTTATTCTAATTATAAGACCTAAAAGAGCTTTGTATTAGTATTTATTGTTACTACCTCTTTATGTTAGGATTAGGTAATTTGTGCGCCTGCTGCCTTTTTTGGATATAGTAGCTGTTTCTTAGGCTCCTTCTCTGGGGTTAAGCTTTAACCTTCTGTTACTTGTTGTAACTATGCTAGAATACTACTCTAGTATTGAAAGTTGATAGGGAAGAAATTTGAATGAACTATTGCTGGTGTAAGGCTATGCGATTTGAGAAGTTATTATGAATTACTAGTGAGCTTTGAAGGGTATTAGTTTTTAATCTAATAAATATATCCTTTTGTAAGTTAGGATTTTTAGTATATATTAGCTTTAGAATTATTATGGTTATCTAAGTAGTAAGGTATTATTAAATAAATGATAACTTATATAATAAGCTATTTGCAGTTTTGCTGTATAATTGCTTATATTTAGATATGTATGGCTTAATTTTTGAGATAAGTATATGATTACTGGTAGAATTAACTAGGTAACTATTGTAATACTGTAGAGTGGCTATTGGCGTTGTGAGTAGCTGCTGAAGAGTAGTTATTATTGATTTAGCCTGCTGGGGTGGTCTGTTGGCTAGGCTTATGGCGCCTTAGAGGCGTTTAGTTTCCTACTTTAAGTTCCTTAGAGCTGCTTTTTACTGTGCTATACCCCCTGGAGGGGGTTGTGTGGATTGGGAGCCCTAAGAGGAGTAACTGCTCTGTGGCGTTTGCTATTTAGCGTCCTCTGCAGGTGTTTTGCCCTTGGTTCTTAGTGTAAGGTTAGCTATTGGCTATCTATCTATAGAACTTATTTTGTGACGCTAGGGGGTATGAGGCTTGGTAGTATCTCTTCTGCTGAATTGGGCTGTATGCTTGGGCGATAGTACTATAGTTAGCAGTGGAAATAGGTATACTGAATTACTATATGAGGCTAGGCCTTAAGCTGAGAGAGATGATATTGATCTGAATCTGTGAAGATATGGAACGTTTTTTAGCTGTAGTTGCTGGTAGCTTGCCCTAAGGGGGTAGAGATTGGGCTTATGCGCTGTTTTACTGGTACTTACTCCCTTCTTATAGGCCTACTGATGCTTTTTTAGCCCTAACTCTGCTGATTGCCGTTCTACCTAGGATTTTCAGCTTAAATAAATTAAATTTATATAGGAAAATAAAAAAATATATTTATGACTATTTTTTGTTAGGGAAAGGCTGTATGCATCCTAATTGACTGCCTAGGGCCTCTAGAGGCGCCTGCAGGCGTGGCTAAGCTGGGTGAGGCTTGTGGTAGCTGTGAGTTAGGGTATAAGTTAGGTAGCTGTTTAGAAGTATTTATTTTTCCTAGCTTGTGATTAGTTAGATCTTTTGGGGGTATTTTGGGCTTAACCCTTTGGGGGTATTTATGCAGACTTAGCTGTGGGCGGCGGCTGCCTAACTTTAACGCCTTATAACTTACCTGCTATAAGCGCTATAGCTATAAGGCTTAGTGCGCTGTGGCCTTACTAGCGCCCTCTATAGCTGCAGTATAGTATATATACCCCTAGGGCTTACCCTGCACCTGTCTATTGCTGGTGTTTTGAACTTCAAACCTGGATTCTTCGCCTGCTGTATATGCTATAGCTATAAGGCTTATACTACTAAAACTGCTATAAAAGGCTCTATAAGTAGGCTATAAGCTTCTACGCCTGCTAGCCTTAGGCTTAGGTTCAGTTTTTCCTGCTAGCGCTAGCGGTTTGGGGGTACTTTAGGCTCAACCCTTTGGGGGTACTTATTTTTCTTGGCTTGTGATTAGTTGGATCCTTTGGGGGTACTTTAGGCTCTGCCTTTAGGGGTACCAGAAAGTCGCCTTTAGACTTAGTGGTAGGAGGTGCTACCTTAGCTTTAAAGTCTTATATCTTACTAAGTATTAGTGCTATAGATATATAATATAGCGTTTTAAAGACCTCTTACTCTGCTCTATCTATATAGGTAGTGCTTCTCTATATAGTACTACCCTCTTAGGATATTTTATTTTTTTGCTTACTTTTCTTCCTACCTATATTAAGAATAATACTACTTTGTGAACTTATTTATACTAAAGGTTATTATTTATATCCTTTCTACTGTCTTTTTATTTACTTTTATAGCTATAACGCTTTAATATTTATTTTCTATAATACCTATATACTAGAGATATATCTTTTATATTATAGCTTATTCTTAAGTTATTATCTTACTAATATATAAGTAATATTCTATATATTCTCTCTTTTTCTTACTAAGGCTACTTACTTTTTATAAATTACTACTCTTTTACTATTCTTATCTATATAGATATAAGGAAGGAAAGGCTTATATAATTATTAATATATATATATATAATAAAACTATTTCTCTCTTCCCCCTTAAATATAAACCTTTAACTGGATATCTAAAGAAAAAACTTACTTTTAGCTACCTTAGAATAAGAAAAAGTGGTATCTTATCTATATTATATTATAATATAACTTATCTTAAACTTTACTACACTGCGTTAACCTATAGATTTCTTGCCTAAATAAATTATCCTTTTGGGGGTACTTATTTTCTACTTCTTTAGGGGTACTTTAGGCTCGACCTTTTAGGGGTACTTACGCGGACTTGGCTGCAGGTAGCAGCCGCCTAACTTTGACGCCCTATAACTCGCCCGCTATGAGCGCTGTAGCTACAGGGCTTAGTGCGCTGCGGCCCTGCTGGCGCCCTCTATAGCTGCAGTATAGTACACACACCCCTAGGGCCCGCCCTGCACCCGTCTATTACTGGTGTTTTGAACTTTAAACCTAGATTCCTTACCTGCTGTACGTGCTATAGCTACAGGGCCTGCACTACTGAAACTGCTGTAAAAGGCTCTATAAGGAGCCTATAAGCCCCTATAGCCTCGCGCTATAATCTGTTTTTTCGTTTGGGGGTACTAGTTTTGCACCCTTTGGGGGTACTTTGGACTTCAACCTTCGGGGGTACTTATTTTTCTCGGCCTCTGATTGGCTAGATCTTTTGGGGGTACTTTGGGCTCGACCCTTTGGGGGTACTTATGCGGACTTGGCTGTGGGCAGGCGGCGGCCTAACTTCGACGCCTTGTAACTCCCTCCCTATAGACGCTATAAG
>NW_025544751.1:118881-121586 GCF_011800055.1 Colletotrichum gloeosporioides | reverse complement strand
GAACTAAATTATTAATCTAATTAATATATTAACTTCTATATAAGTAATATAGATAGAAAAGTATTTAAAGGATTAATCTTTAGTATATATAACTTTTAAATAGAAGTAGAACTTTATAAATAAATAGGGGAGAAATAAAGAAGTAGAAGGAATAGAGGTTATCTCTAAACTAAACTTATAACTTATTAGTATAAGTATAAATATATTTAGAAATATAGTATATATACCTATATAGTATAAGGTTATAAATAGGTTTATATTATAATAAAAAGTAATAATCCTAAGTATTTATAAGTATTTAATTATATAGATAATAATAAGGGAATTAATATATTATTATAACTTTAGTTATTATTTTTCTTAAGTTACCTCCTCTAGTAGGGAAAAGTGAGGGGAAAGATAACCTAAAATATAACCTACTAAACTACTAATTATATAAGGTATTTATATAACTATATATATTATATAATTAATATTATAGTTATAGGTTATAATAAATAGAGTATTTTTATATAAGGTTTAGTACCTTAAACTTTATTTGTTTATTTTATATAGAATATTAAAGTAAGTTAAGCGTTATTATNTTATTATATTACTTAGGTTAGAAATAGTAGTTATACTTATCTCCTATATAGATTTTATAATAGTTAAAGAAATATTATACTTAAAAGAGGTATTAATAGTTAGGGTTAGTAATTCTAAAGTAGGAGTAATCTTTAATTCTAAATTATAAGGTATAATATATTTTTAGCTCTATATTAGGTATACTATAAAGTTTAATAAACTATTTATTATTATATAGGTTAATTTACTTATATATAATTTACTTAGGTATATTATCCTTCTTAAATTCCTCTTTAGAGTTAATATTATCTATACTAAAAATAAGTTTATAAGTAATCTCTACTTAAGTATATTAGTATATAATATTATAAAGTTTATCTAAGTTATAAAGAGAGCTTTCTCTTTTTCTAAAAGTTTAATTATTTATAAGATTAAATAGTTACTATTTATCTAGAGGGTTATATTAGTAATTTAGTTTATTATTAGATTCTCTCTATATTTATTCTTAGAATTCCTAATTAATTTATTTAATTCTAATAGGATTTCTATATATCTACTTTTTTTATTCTATATATAAGAGTATAATACTAAGTTATTTTTCCTAAAATAAGTTATAAAGTTCTTTTTAGATCCTTTCTAAATATATTTCTTTAATTACTTAGAGGTATAAGAGTTTCTATTTATTATTATTCTTTAATTCTTTAAGTATTATATAAGTAATTTAATTTAGGAGTTTATAATTAGTTTAATCTTAGCTATTAGTTATTTTTAGAATAGAACTAGGAATTAGTTAAAGTTATTATATTTATAGTATCTTATTTAGTTATTCTCTAGTTTTCTTTTAAATCTTATTATTATTAGTATATATTATTACTAGGGTTTTTAGATATATATCTAAGGTAATTATATTATATTTAAACTATTTAGAGTTATTATCCTTTAAGTAATATTTTAATATTTCCTTATCTTTAAGATAAATTTAGTAGTTATTATTATAATATTTAGTTTAAGATTAGGATATATATAGAATTTTAGTAATAATATTAACTTATTAGAGTTATTTAGTTATTAGTTTCTAAGGAAGTTTTTTAAGCTATTTATAGTTTCTAATAATATATTCTTATTTATTATAGTTATAATACTTAAGGTTTTAAGGCTTTTTATTATTAGGTTTAGTTATTATATTAAGATCTATAAATCTACTATATTATCTATAGGTAATACTTTAATAGGTATTATAGTTATTATAAGGTTTATTATTATTCTACTAGGAGTTAAACTTCTATTAAGGCTACTATTAATATTTATATTTAGAGTTTAATCTTTATTATTTTTCGCCTTTTTCCTTATAGTATTTAAAAAGTTAATTATTAATTTTAATAATAAGGTTAGTATATTAAAAAAAGTTTTTAAAATAGTTAATCTTAATAATCTTATTTTTAACTTTATTTTTAAGTTCTTAATAGAATATAAAGATCTTAGTTTTTTTAATAAGGTGAAGTTAAATACTAAATTATCTAAATATAGTAATATATTCTTTAGTTAATTTTATTTATTATAGTTATATAAGGTCTCTCTTAGTTTATTATTTCTTATTAGGGTTTTAGNACTTTATCTATTATAGCTATATAAGGTCTCTCTTAGCTTATTATTTCTTATTAGGGTTTTAGAAAAGAGAGTAGAAGGTATCTTTAAATCCTTTAAAGCTACTATAAATATTATAGGTTTTAGTAGAGTATTTATTTAAGGTTTTATATTTAAGGAACTCTTCTTAGATAGGTTTAAACTATTTAAGGGCTTATCTTTATAAGTAAGTAGTAGTATAAATAACTTTCTCNTTTAGTTAATAAAGTTTCTATAATAAAAGTTCTAATAAGTTTTAATTTAAATTAAGAATAACTTAAGTTATCTAGAAGTACTATTATAAATAATTAAAATATTAAGTTTAAGTTTCTATTATCTTCTAATAAGAGTTATAATAATATTAATAACTATATATAAAGTATAGATTTCTTCTTAAAGTTCTTTAATATTAATATTACTATTTTATCCTCTAAGTTAAATAACTTTATTTTCTAAATTTATAATATACTAAGGGCTATTTCTTAGTTATTATATTATTTCTTTAAGGCTTTAAAGTT